>NC_136277.1:11765285-11835285 GCF_964198595.1 Lampetra fluviatilis
ATATTAAGTTCGCTTGCTTGCTTACGACCGTGCAAACCTTTCGGTCGTTTTTTAACCCACTTCCCGTGATCCAATCGAGCTGACATTTTGCACACAGACTCGTTGTGCGAGACAATGCATTTTTGTGAAAAAAATTCCAAAATTTTACACTGTTTAGGGAAATTTTTTCAAATATTTATTTACCAATTGGTTAATGCTGCCAGACAATCATCTGACCCATAGGTGGCAGCCATCTCAAGCCAGAGGACGAGAGGACTCTAGCCGCCCCGATGCCACGCATATAAAGGATTTATGGTGAAAAACTTTGTTTTTACGGGTTAACTTGTTTGGGGGGGTTAGATCTGCATAAATATATAAAAACGTGTCGTTAAACCCGCCACCACCCGACACAGCCAGCCAGTAAGGGTTGTCACGTAAACAGAACGTGGCCAATTCGTTACTAATTCTAGATTTGTTCTAGATTTGAAGTTGTCGTGACTGCACATTTACTGCGTGTTGGACTTCTTTCGCGCCGTACGTAGCCCACCGTGCAAACCGGAGGTGCGAACAACACCCAACGCACACAAACCACACCGACACAGCAGGTGCACACTCCAAACATCAACTCTCTACTCCTAAAGCCGACCAAATTAGCCAAATAAAACCCAGTAGCCCTACCGCTAAGAGGGCCGTCCATAAATGACGTCACGCGATTTGTGACGATTTTTGACCCCCCCCCCCCTCAAATATGACGTCACAAAGCACTGCCCCCCCCCCCTCCCCCCCGCAAAAAATAAAACGTGCTTCAAATCGCTTTAAACTATTGTCATCGTAGTGCGTATGTAATGTGGCGCTGCACTCTGATGTTGGAGAAAACATTTATTAAAAAGTCTATTTAATTAAGTAGAACGTGTTGTCGATATTTATTTAAAGTTGCGCATTTTGATGTGACGTCACATTTCTCACCCCCCCTCCCCCCCAAGGTGCGTGACGTCATTTATGGACGGCCCCTAATACAATTGAACGAACACAATGTGGGTTCATCTTGTGTCATTACTGAAGCTCACTGTATCTGTAAATTGGTTGGTGGTGGGGGGGTTTTTGTGTTTGTTTAACCACCACTGAAATTACACAAAACGTCCCTTTGATGCTGCTAATCCTGCATAATGCACGGGCATAATGACTTTAAACCCCTCGCCAAACCTCCTACGCATTTCACAAGTAGTACTAATCGCATATCTGCATTTCCCATAAATATGCTAAATTCCTCTCGATATGCAAATTATTTTGTCAAGGCGCTCTTCCCCCCTCCAACCCAGCTTAAATAGACGCTCCAAGCCTGGGGCGTGTCATGCAGACTCTGTCTTCTCGACAGACCTGCTCTACACCTGAGGACGGCTGCTTGCGTTGTGGCCGAAACGTCGTGAGAATTATATTTTATTACGTTTTATTTGTATTATGTTATTATTTCCATTCTACGTGGTGACTTTACCGAAAGAACCAAGAAGACAAAACGTACCGTTAAAAATCATTAAAAAAAAACTAAACAAATTAAGCGCCAGGTACAATGAAGCGAACCAAGGGATGGGACGTGTTTGCCAGTGCTGAAGCAGTTTATTGTACAGCAAAACCTTGCGATCACAACGTTTCTTTAATGACAAAAGCACGGTCGTGGTTTCTCCTTTTCCCTGCGCTCAACAAATGCCAATGTTCCCACCCCCAACAACTTGTGCAACCACAACTATTCCTTGTCCAGACGTGTCGTCAATCGTCCCGTCCCTGTGGGTTGCAGATGAGGCCACAAAGGTAGTTTTGACGATCCCCCCCTCCCTCACTCCCACCCCATTCCACCGTCTAGCAGAGGTGGCAAACGGGTTTTGATTCCTTACCCGTACCCGGCCGCACCAGGGTCGCAAACGGGTACCCGATACCCGTACCCGGCCGTACCCGATTGCGACCTCTGGGATGAAGCCACGTTGCAGGCGCGGGTGGGTTGATTCTAGGAACTTGAATTGTGAGAAGAGACAAGACGTTGGGAGATGAGTGACAAACGGTGACTCACCAGTGACTCACGGCCTACCCGTACCCGGCCGCACCAGGGTTGCAAACGGGTACCCGTACCCGGGTACGGGTAGCCGGGTATCGGGTAGGGTACGGGTATCGGGTACCCGGTTGCGACCTCTGCCGTCTAGCAAAATGGGTTTTGTTGTTTTAGTAGTAGTAGGGATTGGGTGGTTCAAGCAGGTAAGAGTTTGCATCAACTTTCAGATGGGTTCGAGGGGGTCTTTTTTTTGGGGGGGGGGGGGGGGAGTGCTTTCTGTGGAGGCGAGATTTTGAAGCCCGTAGCGGGGTGACACAGAGCAGGTAAGGGGGTGGTGGCAGTGAGTGAGCCATGACCCCATGTCCGAATGGTCACAGGGTCCTCTCTCTCGCCTTCGAAATTTTTGCATTTTATCGCCAGGCTACTGGTGGCAAACGCGCAGCAAAATCGGTCGCCATGAAGGAAAACGAGTCACAATTGTTTTTGTTAACCTCCTTAAATAGTTTCGATGTAAAGCTTTCGTGACTGCAGGGATTCATCTTCTTGGTTCTTTCGGTAAAGTCACGTAGAAGGGAAATAATAAAGTAATACAGATAAAACATAATAAAATAATTTTTTTATTATGCTTCATTATTTTATGAATAAAAATAAAACATTTATTTTATTATGTTTTATCTTTATTATTTTATTAATAAAAATAAAACATAATTAAATAATTCTCACGACGTTTCGGCCACAGACGCTGTCTTTCCGACAGGCCTGTTCTCCACCCGAGGACGGCTGCTTGCGTTGTGGCCGAAACGTCGTGAGAATTGTATTTAATGATGTTTTATTTTTATTATTTTATTACTTCCCTTCTATGTGACTTTACCGAAAGAACCAAGAAGATGACTCCTTAAATAGTTTAACGCTGCGTCCAATAAACGCGCAACTCAACAACGACGACGCATTCGTTTGATATAGTTACAGCAGCTGTGGTTTCTTTTAACGTAACCAATGACGGGCACGGCAATCTTGACTTAAACTCTTAAAGCCCCGCCCCCCTCCTCCCGATACGTTCCATTCATTGGCTACCACATTCTGATAAGCTCCTCCCCCCTAAACTTGTATTTAAGAACTTGCATCTTGGAATCCCTGCCTCACTTGATGCAGCAAATCTGGCTGTGACGGTCCACCCGATGACTGAGACTTGTGTTGCCTCCGAAACGTCGTGATTTTTTATTATTAGATTTTTATTAATTTTAATTTAAAATTTTTTTACCTACATGACTTTACCGAAAAAACTACGAGTGCAAACTCCTAAAGCTTTCGTGACTGCGGGAATTCACATTCTTCGTGTCTTTCGGTAACAACAGTGGCGTAAGGTGGATGTCGATCGCTCGCTTGCGTTGGCGATCGAAACGTCGTGGTTGCTTTTGTGTTGTTTTCCTTTGAACCCAAAGAACTAGGGGGGGGGCACAGCAATGATCAGCGTCTGTGAATGTCAGCGCATCGTCGGATGTTCAACGCTCTCAGATCACCGGAGCCTCCGTGACCGCTCACCATTCCCTCGCTTCGCCAGCCCCGACATAAAGGGCTCAACACAATTCCCTTTCAATTTGAAGAGTGGTTATTTATCCAACGAATGCTGGAGGGGGGGGAGGGGAGCCAGGCAAACTCATGACATTAGTGGTGAACATCGCATGGGGCCAGGGCACACGTGACGGCCAACACACTTTTGTTAAATCCAAGTAAGCTCAACTGCGCCGCCAAGATAATCACTCAGCAGGGTTTCCCTGTATTTGCACGTTCAGCCAACACCACCAGTGACACCGTACGGTGCTTTTAGCCATGGGAGAAACACTCCATAGGATCTTGGGAGGAAACCCACGCAGAGACAGAGGTGGGGTGGGGGGGCGGTGGGAGAGAACTTCCAAACTCCGCGGAAAAGCGCTCCGCACCAAGTCGGGAATCGAACACAAACGTATCTTGCGACGGAGGCGACGCAAAACCGCGGGTGGCCGCTGAGTTACCCGACACGGCCAAACGGCGCTTCTCCAATCAAGACACGCTGACCGTGTCCAGAGCAGCGCGTGCGCATCGAATCAAAAAGCCGTCGGCGGCGTTTGCCGAAGTCCATTGCGGTCGTCTTGCCCTTGGTCACCGTGGCAAAAGATTTGAGCAAATGTGACCGACTCGCAGCCGCAGACAAGCGTCTACCTCGATTTGACCAAATCGACTTTTTTTTTGTTTGTTATTTTATCAGAAGCGACGTGGCTATCGCAGACGATAGGGTCAGCGAAGCGGCTTATGACGTGGAAATTTAGGGGCGACAAAATATTCTAAAACGCGTGACGGCGATTCTAAATGCGCGGAGGGGAAAAAAACGGAGGGCGCGGAGAAAAATCCACGCGACCACGGGGAGAGAGAGAGAGACACGCAAACTCCAAATATACAGCAGCAGCAGGCGTCAGGGTCTGCATCGAACCCCACGACCTTCTGCGTACCAGGCGAGGTAGTCAACATCTCGCGACCGTGGTGCCTGATAGCAGAGAAGTGAACATTGGTGACTTATGCCATGCCGATGAGTCCCGGCGAGGATGAAACGGGTCCACGGTAATCAGAGGTCGCAACCGGGTACCCGATACCCGTACCCTACCCGATACCCGGCTACCCGTACCCGGGTACCCGGGTACGGGTAGCCGGGTATCGGGTAGGGTACGGGTATCGGGTACCCGGTTGCGACCTCTGCCGCACAGCGATCGCTGCCAGAGCTGGCGCGTCGCGACGACGACGACTTTCCAGCCATCCTTGCGTCGGACGCTTTCGGCTCGGCCAACGAGCAACAACGGCCCCCCCCCTCCCGCCGCCGCATCGTCGTCGCTTTCGTGATGCCGCCCCCCCCCCTTCTGCGGCCGTCTGGAACGCATCTCTCTTCCTCCTTCCGATATTAGGAAAGCCACGGTGGAGCCGTGCAACTTTTGGAGTCGAGATCGAAGACTTACTCCAGTTGAACTGCTGCTGTTGTGTTTAGTTCGCCAAGCTGACCCCCTATTGTATATGTCAGCAAAAGGGGCATAAATACAACACCCCCTCCCCCCCGTACCTCCCGATTAGCGCGGCTGGCCACGTACGGTGCGAAAGAAGTTCTACTTTTTTTCTTTTTTTTTTCTTTTCGCCGGCACCGCTGCACAAGCGCGTCATCTCCGAGCCGTCCGTCCGCTCTTTGACTTCATTCGCCGTTTCTAATTTGCGTCCGCATCTCACGTCGTCACTCTCTCCGCGCCGTTATTAAATTCACTTGTCTGACCGCCCCTCGACCCGTACAGGGACTCCCTCTTACTTACAAACGAGTTCGGTTCCAAGAAGGTCTGTTCGAAAGTCGATTTTGTTCCCAAGTCCCAACTTTACCACCTCGTGCCCCGTTTCACTCCCGACCGCTCTTGCACAACAGAGGTCGCAAACAGGTTTTGATTCCTTACCCTACCCGTACCCGGCCGCACCAGGGTCCGGGTAGGGTACGGGTATCGGGTACCCGATTGTGACCTCTGGGATGAAGCCATGTTGCAGGCGCGGGTGGGTTGATTCTAGGAACTTGAATTGTGAGAAGAGACAAGACGTTGGGAGATGAGTGACAAACGGTGACTCACCAGTGACTGAAGACGGCCGCTTGCGTTGTGGCCGAAACGTCGTGAGAATTATTTTATTGTGTTTTATTTGTATCATTTTATTATTTCCCTACTACGTGACTTTACCGAAAGAACCAACAAGATGAATCCCTGCAGTCACGAAAGAAGCTTTAAATCGAAGGTCTCTAAACTGGTCGCGTGTCTCCCCCCCACCCCCTACCGCCCTCGCTCCGCCACCCTCGCGCGGACCCCAGTACGGTGAGGTACGGTCCAGACGACCCCAATGGCCGCACACGGCACGGGCAAAGGGGGCCTCTCTCTCCTCCGTCGCAAGCAGTGAATCGGGCGAAGGCTGCCCGAACGTCTAATAATTTGCGAATTAATCGCCAGGCCACCAACAGGCTGCGCTACCGCCCCCCCCCCCCCCTAGGCCCGAGCCCCCCCCTCTCACCGGACAGGGCACTGTGTGCGTATCTCCTACCTCCTCAACTGCGTCATCACCGCATCGACCTCCACCCCCCCAAAACTCCCGCCCCCTTCGACTGTTCTCACCCTTTCTTGTGTCTCGTGACCCCCCCCTCCCCAACTCCCCACCACCACCGCCCCCCCCCCTTCCTCCTTCTTCCCACCCGCCCGCCAGTCGATCGAATCGCGAACGCCGCCCGTCAAATCCCCTCCATCCCGAGCAGCAGTGAGGCCGCCCTGTCCTTGAGCGCCGGCAGTTTGTCCGTCTCCATGGTGACCAGCGAGGCGGTCAGCACCTGGCGCTCACGCGGCTTCAGCGCATCACCTTGCCCGGTTGCTGGGGGGGCGGGGCACAGGGGTGGGGGTGGTGGTGTAGTGGTGGTGGTGTGGTGGTGTAGTGGTGGTGTAGTGGTGGTGTGGTGGTGTGGTGGTGTAGTAGTGGTGTAGTGGTGTAGTGGTGGTGTAGTGGTGGTGTAGTGGAGTGGTGGTGTAGTGGGGGTGGTGGTGGTGGTGTAGTGGTGTAGTGGTGGTGTAGTAGTGGTGTAGTGGTGTAGTGGTGGTGTAGTGGTGGTGTAGTGGAGTGGTGGTGTAGTGGGGGTGGTGGTGGTGGTGGTGGTGTAGTGGTGGTGTAGTGGTGGTGTAGTGGTGGTGGTGGTGTAGTGGTGGTGTAGTGGTGTATGGGGTGTAGTGGGGGTGGTGGTGGTGGTGGTAGTGGTGGTGTGGTGGTGTGGTGGTGTAGTGGGGGTGGTGGTGGTGGTGCAGTGGTGGTGTAGTGGTGTGGTGGTGTAGTGGGGGTGGTGGTGGTGTAGTGGTGCAGTGGTGGTGTAGTGGTGTAGTGGTGTAGTGGGGGTGGTAGTAGTGGTGGTGTAGTGGTGGTGTAGTAGTGGTGTAGTGGTGGTGCAGTGGTGGTGTAGTGGTGGTGTAGTGGTGTAGTGGGGGTGGTGAAGGTGGTGGTAGTGGTGTAGTGGTGGTGTAGTGGTGTAGTGGCGGTGGTGGTGCAGTGGTTAGGAGAAGGGACCCTCAAAGGAGAAACAGCGGTGCTGGAATTAGAACGGGAAAAGATAAATAACCGGCAGTGGTTGCATCATGGGACCTCCTTTGCCAGTACCAAAATATACTGATAGGGGTTTTTCCCCTTTTTTCTGGCAACAAAAACTGACACGTTTTGCAAGGAATTATGCTTACATTAACCACAATACTTGCAGTCAAATGCAAACAAAAAACAATACTTTTCGATTTAAAGCTTTCGTGACTGCAGGGATTCATCTTCTTGGTTCTTTCGGTAAAGTCACGTAGAAGGAAAAAAAAAAAATAAAAAAAAATAAAACATAATAAAATAATTCTCACGACGTTTCGAAGACTCTGCCTTCTCGACAGACCTGTTCTCCACCTGAAGACGGCTGCTTGCGTTGTAGCCGAAACGTCGTGAGAATTGTATTTTATGATGTTTAATTTTTATTATTTTATTATTTCCCTTCTACGTGACTTTACCGAAAGAACCAAGAAGAAGAAAATACAAATGTGCAGTTAAACCCGCCATCAACACCACCACCCGGGGCAGCCAACTGGTAAGGGTTCATCGCGTGAACAGAACCTGCTAATACATTACGAGCTCGGCACTAAACCCGCTTGTGTGTTCGAGAGTAAACCGAACGACATTTACATCGACAACAACAACAACAACACGCAGCTTCATCAGGCGACAGCCGCAGAGCTGTGGAGAAGACCAGAGGGAAAGAGGAAGGGGGTGGTGGGTTAATGTCGTCATATAAATTACAATGGATACCAGTTATTATTGGTTGCGCTATTCAAGTAAAAAAACATTGATAATTGTTTTTTTACCCTTTTATCTGGCAACAAAACTGACTCCTTTTTTACAAGGAGTCATGTTTGCATAGACCACAATACCTGCAGTCGTAATGCAAACAATAAAAAAGGTGTCAGTTTTGTTGCCAGATAAAAGGGTAAAAAAAACAATTATCATATTTTTTCTTCTGGCAAATGAGGTTCCAATGGTGTAAATGCTTTACCCCGAGCTCTCATACTCTGATGGTGCATTGTCTTTGAGTTGTGCGCCTTTTGGCGTCATGTGGTCCAACACCATGTGAGACTAGGCTCTAAGGAAAGCTGTCTCGGGTGTGGACCAATCAACTTCAAGGACAGTGCATACATTATCAGAGTTATGTTTTTTGTTTGCATTACGACTGCAGGTATTGTGGTCTATGCAAACACGACTCCTTGTAAAAAAAAGGTGTCAGTTTTGTCGCCAGATAAAAGGGTAAAAAAAACAATTATCATATTTTTTCTTCTGGCAAATGAGGTTCCAATGGTGTAAAAAAAAATTCAAGATTTTTAAAAATAATCATTAACAATGTACCTGCGGTACACCGTGTGCCAAGCCCGATTAGCGCATCTGGCTAACGAGTAAATGGAGCAGCAGGAAGTTGCGCAATCCACCCCCCCCCTCCCCCCCTTTGAGGAAATCCCAGATCGATGGGGGACCGCCACGAAAGCAAAGCCGCGCGGATAACTTCATTGCGAGCCCTGTACCTTGAAATATATATTTTTTTGTATGAATACTGTGACTGTGGTGAGGATTGTCTTACTCTGAAACCCAATACACGTTTGCAAGGAAAACTAACATTTTTTAAATTGTTTTATATGGTTTCTTATTTTATTATTTCCCTTCCACGTGACTTTACCGAAAGAACCAAGAATATAAAACTAACATATCAAATAATGTCAATATTATTTATGTAATACGGTGTGCTTCGATAACAATGTTCTTAACGCTTCTGAGAATTTACGGGCAACGCGTTGACGATGGCGTGGGGAGACTCCGTTGTGTGCCGACCTAGCAACTAATTGACGTGAAAGCTTTCGTGACTGCAGGAATTCGTATCCCTTTGGGTGTTTCGGGTAAAGTCACCTAGATAGGTTCAAAGAAAATAACAAAAAAAAACGACCGCTTGTGTTGCGATCGAAACGTCCGAGTTTTTTGTTATTTTCTTTGAGAACCCATCCAAGTGACTTCACCGAAAGACCCACAGCCGAAAACTCTTTGGACTTTTCGAATCTATTGACATTTACGTTTGTTATCATGTTACAGTGCATTAGTATTCGTTCTTTTCCATTTAAAAACGGTAGTCCCATATAAGTGTTAGCATTTTTTTAAAGCAACCCTGGTATATAACAATATTAATATACCTAAATCTGATTCATATATTTGTATTATTCATATATATTTTTTCATATCATATAGTTATATAGCCTAACATACGATTGCGGACGGGTTAAAAAAACATGCGTAGCTATCTTCTTGGTTCTTTCGGTAAAGTCAAGAACCAAGAAGATGAATCCCTGCAGTCACGAAAGCTTCAAATCGAAATGCGTAGCTATTTCGGTAAAAGTGAGTCGGGAGAAAGAAAGCAGAGGAGGAGGAGGGGGGGGGAGGGGGGCCCACAGTCGTATCTTGCATAGCCCCCCCTCCTCCCCCCCCCCCCCCCCGTTGCGTCCCTGGCGCCGTCTGGCGGAAGGAGGAAAGCGACGGGCGAGGGAGGTGCCGGCATCGCCAGCGGCGGGCATAACCCGCCAACAGGTTTGGTTGGGCTCCCTCGCTCGGGAAAAAAAAAATAACATTTTTTTTAAAAGGGGGGTTTTCTCACCTTTCAGTTTGGCCACGACGATTTCCAAAACGTCGAGAGCTTCGCTCCTGACGGAGGAGTAGCTCTTGTTCTCTGCGAACAAAGAAACAACGCGACGACACCCGTCCGCGTTTCAGTGTCCTCCCATGCGTGCCTCACTCGTATATAGTCAACATACGTGCGAGCGTAGACTGTTTACTGTCGTGTTGTGACCACGTGTGTGTGTGTGTGTGCGCGTAAAAGCATTTGTTGTTAGTTAGTGTCCAAGCGTAGTGACTGTTCTTTAGTAACTGTACTGCAACAATGGCCCCCGTTGAAGAAAAAGGTTGAAATGGAAGTCCTTGTTAGTGTCGCACAAAAAGAAAAAGATTCCAGAGAGCCAACAGATGGCAGTGTCCGCCTGCAGTCGATGATGTCCTGACGCGGTTGGTGATGGTTACACCACCTGGTGTCTTCGAGGAAGGAGGAGGGAGGAAGAGCAGGGAGTAATGTCAAAGCCACGAGCTCGTGACGTGTGCAAGGCGTCGCACACCTAAGGGTACGGTGAGGGCAGGCAGCATTTGCTGAAGGATCTCGGTCAGCGCCTGGGCGTCCTTGTGCTCCGAACTCAGCAGGGACAGCCTGCACGCGCGGCACCACACGGAGATCAGAAACAGTAGAATTTGTTTTTGTTTCAGAGTCGCAATATTTTTTTTTTCAAGTGGAGGGAATCCAATGAGCTGTGTAAAGCTCTTCCTCACTCAGTCACATCGTCACTTGAAGATGTTTTCTTGTTCGTGTTTTTTTGTTTTTTGTTTGTTGCCGTTGCACCCGATTCAAGAGCCGAATGGCTCACAGGGCTATATACCTAATAAATGAACTTTGAACTTGACAGATGTCCACACGACAAGGGGACATGCAAGGTGGGGGGTGGGGGGGGAGTGGGGGGTGGGAGAGGGGTAGTGGGGAGGGGCAGGGGGGGAATGGGGGAGGAGAGGGAGGGGGGAGAGAGGGAGGATTGGGGGGGGGAAGGGGGGAGAGGGGAGGGAAGGGGAGTGGGGGGGGGTGGAGGGGAAGTGGGGGGGAGAGTGGCAAGGGGGAGTGGGGGTGAGTGGGGAGGGGCAGGGGGGGAGAAGGGGGGAGAGGAAAGGGAAGGGGAGTGGGGGGGGGGAGTGGGGGGTGGGAGAGTGGCAAGGGGGAGTGGGGGGGGTGAGAGAGGGCGGGAGAGGGGAGCGGGGGGGGGGGGGCAGGGGGGGTGAGAGGGAAGGAGAGGGGTGGGGAGTAGGGGGGAGTGGGGGAGGAGAGGGAGGGGAGAGAGGGGGAAGATTGGGGGGGAGAGGGGAGGGAAGGGGAGTGGGGGGTGGGGGGGAGTGGGGGAGGAGAGGGTGGGGAGTAGGGGGGGGTGGGGGCGAGAGAGGGCGGGAGAGGGGAGAGGGGAGTGGGGGGGGGGCGGGAGTGGGGAGTGGGGGGGGGCGGGAGTGGGGAGTGGGGGGGGGGGGCAAGTGGGGGGGGGGGGGTTGGGAGTGGGGAGTGGGGGGGGGGTGCATGAGATCCGTGCGTTGTCGTGGGGAGCAGTGACGTAGCTATCTCTGACCCCGTGCTCCGACTGGACATCTCACAGAACATCGGATGCCTCCGGTCCTCAAATCAAGACTGATTCTGGAGTGGCGGCCACGAAATGGAACGCGCGCGGGAGGATCGTCCGCCGTGGAGATGGAGCAGATGAAATGAGTTCGTGCACGGGCGCCAGTTGGATTATTACATCGCAGGGCCGCGAGATGCACGTGAAGTTGAACTTCTTTCGCACCGTACGTAGCCAAGCGCACTCATCGGAGGACAAGAAACTAACACGCAAAAAGCAGTTCTCAAGATGCGAGTTTTTTTTATTTAAAAGTGAAAAGCTACAGTGGCTCATCCTTCTTGGTTCTTTCGGTAAAGTCACGTAGAAGGGAAGTAATACAAAAATAAAAATTAATAAAATACAATTCTCACGACGTTTCGGCCACAACGCAAGCAGCCGTCCCTCAGGTGAAGAACAGGTCTGTCGGAAAGATAGCGTCTGAATGAAAAATTTTCATGACGCGGATTGTTTTACCTCTCCGTGTACTTCTTCATCGCCTGCAGCACCACCACCTGAAGCTTCCAGTGGCACAGCTTCACCTTGCTGCACAGGAACTTGCACACATCAACACGAAACCTTCCTGCGCACACACACACAGACAAAGATCCCCCGTGTAGCCTTCACAGACTGTAGGGGCAAGTGCCGTTAGCGAGTAGCACCTACGAAGGCCGGAACGGCACACGAGGGGGTGGGTGGCCAGCACCACGCCCGACCGCCTTTGTCTCCCCAGTGGCGATGTTTACACACCGCACCAGGTACTCATTTGAGGCTGAGCCGACATAGGGGAGGCCCGGGACCGGCTCAGATAATAGTCACTGGTGTTGGCCGTGAGCGGGAATCGAACTCGTGTCGCCGGGTTCATAGCGCAGCGTAGCGCTAACCGCTACAAAGATCCCCCGGATAGCCTTAACAGACTGTAGGGACAAGTGCTGTAGCTAACCGCTACACCACCGCACACACAGACACACACACATAGACACAGACAAGACACAAAGACAAAGATCCCCCCCCACCCCCCGTATAGCCTCAAAAGACTGTTGGGGCAAGTGCTGCTTTGCGAGTGGCGGCGCCGATGAAGGCCGGCACGGCACACGAGGGGGTGGGGGCGTCCGTGCGAGTGTCCTTGTATGCTCGTGCGGGGACTTAGCGGAGAGCGTAGTGGTTACCGCTCCGCGCTAAGAATTGTACAATGCCGAGCCGCACCACCAACTGGACATCTGTGAAACGGAAAAGAGCTTCACAGCTCATCGGATTCCTCCTCCAGCCGAAATAAAGATTGTGATCGTCAGGCGCCAAATCAACGCCTGTCACCGTCACACCCGGTGACAGGTGGGGGTCACCCTGGGGGTCAAACTGGGGGTCACCCTGGGGGTCACCCTGGGGGTCACTGCACCTTGAGGGGTCACCCTGGGGGTCACCCTGGGGTCACCCTGGGGGTCACCCTGGGGGTAACTACACCTTGAGTCACCCTGGGGGTCACCCTGGGGGTCACCCTGGGGGTCACTGCACCTTGAGGGGTCACCCTGGGGGTCACCCTGGGGGTCACCCTGGGGGTAACTACACCTTGAGTAACCCTGGGGGTCACCCTGGGGGTCAACCTGGGGGTCACCCTGGGGGTCACTGCACCTTGAGGGGTCACCCTGGGGGTCACCCTGGGGGTCACCCTGGGGTCACTGCACCTTGAGTCACCCTCGGGTCACCCTGGGGGTCACCCTGGGGGTCACCCTGGGGGTCACTGCACCTTGAGGGGTCACCCTGGGGGTCACCCTGGGGGTCACGGCACCTTGAGTCACCCTGGGGGTCACCCTGGGGTCACCCTGGGGGTCACCCTGGGGTCACCCTGGGGGTCACGGCACCTTGAGTCACCCTGGGGGTCACCCTGGGGGTCACCCTGGGGGTCACCCTGGGGTCACCCTGGGGGTCACCCTAGGGGTCACTGCACCTTGCGTCGCGGGGTTGTCCGGCCAGGCCTTGCCCAGGCTCTGGAACATGGCCGACACGAGCTCCTGCTGCCTGTCCTTGTCCGACTTCTCGTCGTCTTCCGCCTCCGTCGAGATCACGTTCTCGCCCGCGCACGCCTGGAAACCAGGGGTGGTGGTGGGGGGCGCGAGATGTTAACCACCTCGCCCGGTATACAAGAGGTCCCTGGGTTCGATCCCGACCCTGACGACGCCTGCTGCTGATGTATATTTGGAGTTTGCGGTGTCTCTCTGTCTCTCATCACCATCATCATCATCACGGTGGCTAGATGTTAACTACCTCGCCTGGTACGCAGGAGATCGTGGGTTCGATCCCGACCCTGACGACGCCTGCTGCTGTATATTTGGAGTTTGCGGTGTCTCTCTCTCATCATCATCACGGTGGCCAGGAGATGTTAACTACCTCGCCTGGTATACAGGAGGTGTCGTGGGTTCGATCCCGACCCTGACGACGCCTGCTGCTGCTGTATATTTGGAGCTTGCGGTGTCTCTCTCTCATCATCATCAGGGTGGCCAGGAGATGTTAACTACCTCGCCTGGTGTACAGGAGGTGTCGTGGGTTCGATCCCGACCCTGACGACACCTGCTGCTGCTGTATATTTGGAGCTTGTGGTGTCTCTGTCTCGCATCACCATCATCATCACCATCATCATCATCACAGTTGCGAGATGTTAACTACCTCGTCCGGTATGCAGTAGATCGTGGACTCGATCCCGACCCTGACGACGCCTGCTGCTGCTGTATATTTGGAGTTTGCGGTGTCTCTCTGTCTCTCATCATCATCACAGTTGCGAGATGTTAACTACCTCGCCCGGTACGCAGGAGGTCTTGGGTTCGATCCCGACCCTGACGACGTCTGCTGCTGCTGTATATTTGGAGTTTGCGGTGTCTCTCTCATCACCATCATCATCACCATCACGTGTGGTCGAGGCGATGGACGCACCTTCTCGAGCACCGGGAAGACGATCTGGGCGAGCTCGGCGAAGCGATCCGCCCCCGTGGACTGCAGCACGTCCGACAGGCAGGCCAGGGCGGCCGTCCTGTACGCCATGTTGTCTTTGCGAGCCTCCTTGAACAGGGAATCCAACACGACCTCCAGACTCGGCTGGTCGGGGTGAGTCTCCTTCAGCTCATCACTGCCACGTGTTGGAGGGCGGGGCGCGGGGGGAGCGGGTAATCAGTAAACTTGTAGTTGTGTTTAGATCTCGATTTGAAGCTTACGTGAATGCAGGAATCGATGCTCTTTGGTTCTGTCGGTAAAGTCACGTGGGTAGAAATGAAATAAAATAATATCATTGGTCCTTTCGGTAAAGTCACGTGGGTAGAAATGAAATTAAAAAATATCATTGGTCCTTTCGGTAAAGTCACGTGGGTAGAAATGAAATAAAATAATATCATTGGTCCTTTCGGTAAAGTCACGTGGGTAGAAATGAAATAAAATAATATCCTTGGTCCTTTCGGTAAAGTCACGTGGGTAGAAATGAAATAAAATAATATCCTTGGTCCTTTCGGTAAAGTCACGTGGGTAGAAATGAAATAAAAAAATATCATTGGTCCTTTCGGTAAAGTCACGTGGGTAGAAATGAAATAAAATAATATCCTTGGTTCTTTCGGTAAAGTCACGTGGGTAGAAATGAAATAAAATAATATCCTTGGTCCTTTCGGTAAAGTCACGTGGGTAGAAATGAAATAAAAAAATATCATTGGTCCTTTCGGTAAAGTCACGTGGGTAGAAATGAAATAAAATAATATCCTTGGTCCTTTCGGTAAAGTCACGTGGGTAGAAATGAAATAAAAAAATATCATTGGTCCTTTCGGTAAAGTCACGTGGGTAGAAATGAAATAAAATAATATCCTTGGTTCTTTCGGTAAAGTCACGTGGGTAGAAATGAAATAAAATAATATCCTTGGTTCTTTCGGTAAAGTCACGTGGGTAGAAATGAAATAAAATAATATCATTGGTTCTTTCGGTAAAGTCACGTGGGTAGAAATGGAATAAAATAATATCCTTGGTCCTTTCGGTAAAGTCACGTGGGTAGAAATGAAATAAAATAATATCATTGGTTCTTTCGGTAAAGTCACGTGGGTAGAAATGAAATAAAATAATATCATTGGTCCTTTCGGTAAAGTCACGTGGGTAGAAATAAAATAAAATAATATCATTGGTTCTGTCGGTAAAGTCACGTGGGTAGAAATGAAATAAAATAATATTATTGGTTCTTTCGGTAAAGTCACGTGGGTAGAAATGAAATAAAATAATATCCTTGGTCCTTTCGGTAAAGTCACGTGGGTAGAAATGAAATAAAATAATATCATTGGTCCTTTCGGTAAAGTCACGTGGGTAGAAATGAAATAAAATAATATCCTTGGTCCTTTCGGTAAAGTCACGTGGGTAGAAATGAAATAAAAAAATATCATTGGTCCTTTCGGTAAAGTCACGTGGGTAGAAATGAAATAAAATAATATCATTGGTTCTTTCGGTAAAGTCACGTGGGTAGAAATGAAATAAAATAATATCATTGGTCCTTTCGGTGAAGTCACCTGGGTAGAAATGAAATAAAAAAATATCATTGGTTCTTTCGGTAAAGTCACGTGGGTAGAAATGAGATAAAATAATATCATTGGTCCTTTTGGTAAAGTCACGTGGGTAGAAATGAAATAAAAAAATATCATTGGTCCTTTCGGTAAAGTCACGTGGGTAGAAATGAAATAAAATAATATCATTGGTCCTTTCGGTAAAGTCACCTGGGTAGAAATGAAATAATATCCTTGGTCCTTTCGGTAAAGTCACGTGGGTAGAAATAAAATAATATCCTTGGTCCTTTCGGTAAAGTCACGTGGGTAGAAATGAAATAAAAAAATATCATTGGTCCTTTCGGTAAAGTCACGTGGGTAGAAATGAAATAAAATAATATCCTTGGTCCTTTCGGTAAAGTCACGTGGGTAGAAATGAAATAAAATAATATCCTTGGTCCTTTCGGTAAAGTCACCTGGGTAGAAATGAAATAATATCCTTGGTCCTTTCGGTAAAGTCACGTGGGTAGAAATGAAATAAAATAATATCCTTGGTCCTTTCGGTAAAGTCACGTGGGTAGAAATGAAATAAAATAATATCATTGGTCCTTTCGGTAAAGTCACCTGGGTAGAAATGAAATAAAATAATATCATTGGTCCTTTCGGTAAAGTCACGTGGGTAGAAATGAAATAAAATAATATCATTGGTCCTTTCGGTAAAGTCACCTGGGTAGAAATGAAATAAAATAATATCATTGGTCCTTTCGGTAAAGTCACCTGGGTAGAAATGAAATAAAATAATATTATTGGTCCTTTCGGTAAAGTCACGTGGGTAGAAATGAAATGAAATAATATCCTTGGTCCTTTCGGTAAAGTCACGTAGAAGGGTAAACAAAATAATAAAAAGTATAAAACAAGAAAATTTCTCACGACGTTTCGATTGCAACACAAGCGATCGTCATCAGGTGTGAAAAGCACGCCGTGAGAATTTAGTTTCATATTTGTATTATTTCATCGCTTCCCTTCTACGTGATGACTTTACCGAAAGAACCAAGAATATGAATGCCTGCAGTCACGAAAGCTTTCAATCGAAAAAAACTAAATAAATCACGACGTTTCGAACGCAACGCAAGCGCCATCGTCCTCAGGTGACGATCGCGCAGCCCAAGTAGTATTAATGGGGTGTATTATAATGCCAAGGTAATAAATAAAGGAAATGAACTCAGATTAGCAAGTTGGATTGTGATGCAAAGTCAACGAGCTTCCGTAGTGCGTGAGAACTCGTGTTGAAACTTTGCCGCACCGCACGTAGACCACGAACGAAACACAAAAGGAAGTTCTAGAGAAATGAGTTTTCAATGTCGATGATGGTACTGGTAGGAATACCTCCTGGTTACACCAGCCCACAGGGGATTATTGTGTCCGTCCGTCCGTCGTGCAGGGACGGGCCGGGTGGGGAGGGAGGTGCTGGGTGGGGAGGGTGGGGCTGGGTGGGGAGGGGCTGGGTGGGGAGGGGCTGGGTGGGGAGGGTGGGGAGGGGCTGGGTGGGGAGGGTGGGGAGGGGCTGGGTGGGGGCTGGTCACCCCGTGGTGCCCTTATAAAACTCAACGTTTAACCTACTCACGCTGGCTTGTGCCCGCCCTCACAGTCGGTCATATTTGCGGAATACACCACGCCCTGGCCGTTGACCCTGCAGGCCATTGACCGAGCAACCCAACGTGTTCCTACCAGCTCCCTCCGCAGCAGGAATGTGTTTTAAAAGCGTCTCCAGTAGCTTCACGAATATCAGATGTCGGCAGAAGCCCATCGCCCCATTCGATGGCCGTGCCAAAGGCCGTCGCTGCGAGGATGACTGGAGTTCACGCTCCTTGGCAAGACAAGCAAGATCCCTATAATGTTCTCATTCTTCGCCTGAGGACGGCTGCTTGCGTTGTGGCCGAAACGTCGTGAGAATTGTTTTATTATGTTTTATTATGTTTTATTTTTATTATTTTATTACTTCCCTTCTACGTGACTTTACCGAAAGAACCAAGAAGAAGCAAGATCCCGCGAGGCTCCTTTGCGGCGAGCACTCTGTGCGTGTCGCGAGCGAGACCTCGTAACGCCGTTCGGGCAGCGGACGGACGCGGTCGGGAAACGGCTTGCAGAAGCCCCCCCCGGTCGCGACGCGTGCCAAAGATAAATTTCGATGTAAAGCTTCTTTCGTGACTGCAGCATGGATTCATCTTCTTGGTTCTTTCGGTAAAAGTCATCACGTAGAATGGAAGTAATAAAATAATAAAAATAAAACATAATAAAATAATTCTCACGACGTTTCGGCCACAACGCAAGCAGCCGTCAGACTCTGTCTTTCCGACAGACCTCAGGTGAAGAACAGGTCTGTCAGACGCTGTCTTTCCGACAGACCTGTTCTCCACCTGAGGACGGCTGCTTGCGTTGTGGCCGAAACGTCGTGAGAATTGTATTTTATTATGTTTTATTTTCATCATTTTATTATTTCCATTCTACGTGACTTTACCGAAAGAACCAAAAATATGTGCCAAAGAGTTATGAGCCACGAACAACATGCTCGGATTCGAACCATTAACCACCCCTCCCTCGGTTTGAAGCTTTCGTGACTGTAAAGATGCTTCAGCCGCACCGAACCTCACGAAAAATAATATTCAGGGTTCATATTCTTAGGTTTTTTCGGTAAAGTCACGTAGGTAAAAAATAAAAATTAATAAAAGTAAAATAAAATTAAAATAAAAAATCACGACGTTTCGGAGGCAACACAAGCTTCCGAAACGTCGTGATTTTTATTTTTTATTTTATTTTATTAATTTTAATTAAATTTTTTTACCTACGTGACTTTACCAAAAAAACCCTAAGAATATGAATCCTTGCAGTCACGAAAGCTTCAAAATCTAGAATATTCAGGGCCCACCTTGGCTCCTCCCACCCTCAACCAGTATATATACAAGGACTGTTTTCATGGAATTTCTCATTTACTTGATACAGCTATCGTGCTGTAACGGTTCCACCTCAAACAACCCACAGCACGATTGCTGTATCAAGTAAGAGGGCGAGTGGGTGAGTGAGTGGGCGAGTGGGCGAGTGAGTGAGTGGGCGAGTGGGTGAGTGAATGAGTGAGTGGGTGAGTGAGTGGGCGAGTGGGTGAGTGAGTGGGCGAGTGGGTGAATGAGTGAGTGGGCGAGTGGGTGAGTGGGTGAGTGGGCGAGTGGGTGAGTGAGTGAGTGGGTGAATGAGTGAGTGGGTGAGTGAGTGGGCGAGTGAGTGGGCGAGTGGGTGAATGAGTGAGTGGGTGAGTGAGTGAGTGAGTGGGCGAGTGGGTGAGTGAGTGAGTGGGTGAGTGGGTGAGTGAGTGGGAGAGTGGGCGAGTGAGTGGGTGAATGAGTGAGTGAGTGGGTGAGTGAGTGAGTGGTTGATTGGGTTCGTGGGTCAAGTAAGTTACTTGATACAGCAATCGTGCTGTGACGGTTCCACCTGAAGACGGAAGCTTGTGTTGCCTCCGAAACGTCGTGATTTTTATTTTATTTTAATTTTACTTTTATTAATTAAAAAGTTTCACCGACGTGACTTTACCGGAGAAAAAACCTAAGATTATGCACCCTCCCTCTCTCGCTCGCTCCGGCAACGCGACGAATCGTCACGGAATGTTTTTCCCACAATCCCCCCCCCCCCACACTGACGAATAATGGAGCAGCAAATCGAATCGTAGCAAACACCCCACGAATCGGGGGGGGGTGGTGGGGGCGGGAAGAGAGAGGGGGGCCACGGGTCGACCGTGACATGTGACACGCAATCGGGGTAGACAAACTCAAGCGAGGACCGAGCGTCGCCGGAGGAAATCGCGAAACGATCGCAAGGCACGGAAGATGTCCCTCCTCCTCCACCTCACCTGCTCGCAGCGACCACTCCGGATATCGCCTTGAGCAGCTCCTCCTGTTGGGGACACAAGCGAGTGAGTGAGGTGTCGGGGGGGGGCGGTGGGGCGTCCGTTGAATCCGTCGCGAGGCGTTCCGTACGGTACACGTACATTGAGCTTCTTTCGCGCCGTGCGTAGATTGGAGGCTTTTTGTTTTGTTTAGCACGGAGGAGGAGGCTTTCGCGGCCGGTATTGTCCATGACAGCGGGTCTTTTGGGGTTAGATCGCGTAGATATTAAAGCCGGTTAAGTAGGATTCTCACGTAAAACAACGCGTGGCAATTGGTTAGCAGGACAGCGCGCACACACACACACACCGCTTGTGCGCTGGAGAGTAAACCCACACCGATGTACAATTCGAGCAGCCGTGACGTTTCGCCGGCAATGACAACAACAACAACAACCACCACCAGCCTCATCAGGCGAGATTGTCGCTGTGGTGGTGGGGGGGGGGGTGGCCGGGAGGCGTTTTAACGCGCAAACCAAAAAACAAAGACCCCCCGCTCCCAACCCCGAGGCGTTCGTCAAGAACGCGACGCGCCGCCCGGCCTCTCAAGCCAAACGGGCGACGGCTTTTCGGGGGCAACCGCCGCCCCCTCCATCACCGCCAGTGAGCGTCCCTGGTGTGAACTACCTAACCTCAACTCTGTGGGGGGGGGTGGGGTGTGGGTGGGTGGGGGGTGGGGGGTGGGTGGGTGGGGTGGGAGGGGGTGGGTGGGGTGGGGGGTGGGTGGGGTGTGGGTGGGGTGGGGTGGGTGGGTGGGGTGGGGGGGGTGGGGTGGGGGGGGGTGGGGTGGGGGGGGTGGGGTGGGGGGGGGTGGGGTGGGGGGGGTGGGTGGTGGTTGGGTGGAGGGTGGTTGGGGGGTGGGTGGGGGGTTAGTGGGGGGTGGGTGGGGTGGGGTGGGGGGTGGGTGGTTGGTGGGGTGGGGGGGTTAGTGGGGGGTGGGTGGGGTGGGGGTTGGTTGGGGGTTGGGTGGGGGGTGGGTTCGTGGGGGGTGGGTGGGGCGTGGGGCGTGGGGTAGGGGTGTAGGGGGTGGGTGAGGTAGGGGGTGGGTGGTGGGTGGTAGTGAAGTGGGGGGGCAGGGGGGGGCAGCTTGACACGAACCCCCACCCCCCACCCCCCACCCCCCCTCACCTTGCCCGCCCAGGTGCGGCCCTGCAGGCCCTGCAGCAAGGCGTGCAGCACAAGGCCCAGGATGGGTGGGCTGAGGCTCGGCGCGTGCAGGCGAGCCACGGCCGCCAGCGCCGCCGCCCCCTGGGCCTTGAGGCGCCACGAGGGCGAGCGCAGCGCCACGCGGCACACGCACACCAGCTCGGGCAGGTGGAGACGCACACCGCCAGCGCTGCCTGCACACACACGCACACACGCACACACACACCAGCTCGGGCAGGTGGAGACGCACACCGCCTGCGCTGCCTACACACACACACACGCACACGTCTACGCGACACACACACACACGCACACACACACGTCTACGCGACACACACACACACACACACCTACACGTACACACACACACACACCAGCTCGGGCAGGTGGAGACGCACACCGCCTGCGCTGCCTGCACACACACGCACACACGCACACACACACGTCTACGCGACACACACACACCAGCTCGGGCAGGTGGAGACACACACCGCCTGCGCTGCCTGCACACACACACGCACACACACACGTCTACGCGACACACACACACACGCACACACACACGTCTACGCGACACACACACACGTCTACGCGACACACACACACACACACACCTACATGTACACACAAACACACACCAGCTCGGGCAGGTGGAGACGCACACCGCCAGCGCTGCCTGATATCATGGGCGGGGAGGAGGGGGGAGGTGATGGGGGTGGGAGAGCAGCTTGTCAGAGGAGACAGAGGAGGAGAAGAGATGGCCGGGAGAGCCAGGGAGTTTAATGGGTGTGGTGGTGGTGGTGTAGGTGGAGGTGGTGGCGGTGGCGGTGGCGGTGGTTGTGGTGGTGGCGGCGGTGGTGGTGGTGGTGATGGAGGTGGTTGTGGTGGCGGTGGTGGCGGTGGTGGTGGTGGCGGTGATGGAGGTGGTTGTGGTGGCGGTGGCGGTGGCGGTGGTTGTGGTTGTGGTGGTGGTGGCGGCGGCGGTGGTGGTGGTGGTTATGGAGGTGGTGGTGGCGGTGGCGGTGGTGGTTACGGGAGTTGAAGGGGCAGCACTTTGAGCAGAAGGGGAAAGCACGAGGGCGCCAAACACTCACGCACAACGAAGACAAAGATCCCCCGTATAGCCTTAACAGACTGTAGGGGCAAGTGCTGTTAGCGAGCACCTATGAAGGCTGGAACGGCACACAAGGGGGTGGGTGGCCAGCACCACGCCCGGCCGCCTTTGTCTCCTCAGTGGCGATGTTTGCACACCGCACCAGGTACTCATTTGAGGCCGAGTGGACCTAGGGGAGGCCTAGGACCGGTTCAGACAATCGTCACCGGCGTTGGCCGTGAGCGGGAATCGAATCCGGGTCGCCGGGTTCGTAGAGCAGCGTTGACCCGCTACGCTACCCCTCCCCGCACACGCACACGTACATCTACGCGACACGCACACACACGCACACCGACGCGACATGCACACACACACACACACGTACATCTACGCGACACGCACACACACGCACACCGACGCGACATGCACACACACACACACACACGTACATCTACGCGACACACACACACACGCACGCACGTACACCTACGCGACACGCATGCACACGCACGCACACACACGCACGCACGCACGCGCACGCACGCACACGCACGCACGCACACGCACGCACACACACGCACACACGCACACACGCACACACACGCACACACGCGCACACACGCACACACACGCACACACACGCGCACGCACACGCACGCACACGCACGCACACACGCACACACACGCACGCACACGCACACACACACACGCACGCACACACACGCACGCACACACACGCACACACACACACACACGCACACACACGCACGCACACACGCACACACACGCACACACACACACGCACGCACACACACGCACACACACGCACTCACACACACGCACGCACACACACGCACACACACGCACACACACGCACTCACACACACGCACACACACGCACGCACACACACGCACGCACACACACGCACACACGCACACACACACACACACGCACGCACACACGCACACACACACACGCACGCACACGCACGCACGCGCACGCACGCGCACGCACGCACACGCACGCCTACATGACAAACACACACACACACACCTACGCGACACACACACACACCTACGCGACACACACATACACGCACGCACGCCTACATGACACACACACACACACACCTACGCGACACACACACACACCTACGCGACACGCTCAATCCGCCAACGCCACTCGCGAGCCGGGCACCTGGCACGCTGTCCTGCCACACGTCAGTCCACAGTCGGCCATTGGGGTTGCCGCCACCACCACCGCCACCACCACCGCCACCACCACCGCCACCACCGCCGCCGCCACCACCGCCGCCACCACCACCACCGCCCGCGTCGGAGTCCCCGCCCTCGTGCATGCCCAGGAAGGCGAGGGGCAGCGCGATGGGCCGCGTGCTGCCGCAGCGCGTCGGGGCTGTGCTGGGACACGGCGTGGACCACCAGGGCACACGCCGAGCGCAGAGACGCGTCTGGTGGAGCGGGGGGGGGGTGGAGCAGTAGGGGGGGGAGGGGGGAGGAGGGAGGGGGGAGAGAGGGTGGAGAGTGGAGGGGGGGTGCAGGGTGGAGGGTGGAGTGAGGAGGGAGGGAGTGTGGAGGGTGGAGGGTGGAGGGTGAAGGGGGGGAGTAAAGGGAGGGAGGGAGAAAGGAGGTGGTGGTGGGAGGAGAAGGATGGCCGTAGTGGTGGTGGTGGTGGAGCAGGTGGTGGTGGTGGAGGAGCAGGTGGTGGTGGAGGAGGTGGTGGTGGTGGTGGAGCAGGTGGTGGTGGTGGTGGTGGAGGAGCAGGTGGTGGTGGTGGAGGAGCAGGTGGTGGTGGTGGTGGTGGAGGAGCAGGTGGTGGTGGTGGAGGAGCAGGTGGTGGTGGTGGAGGAGCAGGTGGTGGTGGTGGTGGTGGAGGAGCAGGTGGTGGTGGTGGTGGAGCAGGTGGTGGTGGAGGAGGTGGTGGTGGTGGTGGAGCAGGTGGTGGTGGTGGTGGTGGTGGAGGAGCAGGTGGTGGTGGTGGAGGAGCAGGTGGTGGTGGTGGTGGTGGAGGAGCAGGTGGTGGTGGTGGAGGAGCAGGTGGTGGTGGTGGAGGAGCAGGTGGTGGTGGTGGAGGAGCAGGTGGTGGTGGTGGTGGTGGAGGAGCAGGTGGTGGTGGTGGTGGAGCAGGTGGTGGTGGTGGAGGAGCAGGTGGTGGTGGGTGGTGGAGCAGGTGGTGGTGGTGGAGGAGCAGGTGGTGGTGGTGGTGGTGGAGCAGGTGGTGGTGGTGGTGGTGGAGCGAGAATGGAGGAAGTGGTGGTGGTAGAGAAAGGAGGTGGCGGTAGGGGGAGAATGGTGGAGGTGGTGGAAGAGGATCAGAAGAAGAGAGAGCGCGAGAGAGCGAGGAGGGAGATGTGGAAAACACAAATCAGGGCCGCGTGAAATCCCTGGCTGTGTGCTCGCAGCTAGCCCAGCGCTGAGACACGCTGAGACACGCGGAGACACGCTGAGACACGCGGAGACACGCGGAGACACACTGAGACACGCTGAGACACGCGGAGACACGCTGAGACACACTGAGACACACTGAGGACACGCTGAGACACGCGGAGACACGCTGAGACCACGCTGAGACACGCGGAGACACGCGGAGACACGCGGAGACACGCGGAGACACACTGAGACACGCGGAGAGACGCTGAGACACGCGGAGACACGCGGAGACACGCTGAGACACGCGGTGACACGCTGAGACACGCTGAGACACGCTGAGACACGCGGAGAGACGCAGAGACACGCTGAGACACGCTGAGACACGCGGAGACACGCTGAGACACGCTGAGACACGCTGAGACACGCGGAGACACGCGGAGACACGCGGAGAGACGCTGAGAGACGCTGAGACACGCTGAGACACGCTGAGACACGCTGAGACACGCGGAGACACGCTGAGACACGCTGAGACACGCGGAGACACGCTGAGACACGCTGAGACACGCTGAGACACGCGGAGACACGCGGAGACACGCGGAGACACGCGGAGACACGCGGAGAGATGCTGAGACACGCTGAGACACGCTGAGACACGCTGAGACACGCTGAGACACGCGGAGAGACGCAGAGACACGCTGAGACACGCGGAGACACGCTGAGACACGCTGAGACACGCTGAGACACGCTGAGACACGCGGAGACACGCTGAGACACGCTGAGACACGCTGAGACACGCGGAGACACGCGGAGACACGCTGAGACACGCTGAGACACGCGGAGAGACGCTGAGACACGCTGAGACACGCGGAGACACGCTGAGACACGCTGAGACACGCGGAGAGACGCTGAGACACGCTGAGACACGCTGAGACACGCGGAGACACGCTGAGACACGCTGAGACACGCTGAGACACGCGGAGAGACGCTGAGACACGCTGAGACACGCTGAGACACGCTGAGACACGCTGAGACACGCTGAGACACGCTGAGACACGCGGAGAGACGCTGAGACACGCTGAGACACGCTGAGACACGCGGAGACACGCTGAGACACGCTGAGACACGCTGAGACACGCTGAGACACGCGGAGACACGCTGAGACACACTGAGACACGCTGAGACACGCGGAGACACACTGAGACACGCTGAGACACGCTGAGACACGCTGAGACACACTGAGACACGCGGAGACACGCTGAGACACACTGAGACACGCGGAGACACGCTGAGACACACTGAGACACGCGGAGACACGCTGAGACACACTGAGACACGCGGAGACACGCTGAGACACACTGAGACACGCGGAGACACGCTGAGACACACTGAGACACGCTGAGACACACTGAGACACACTGAGACACGCTGAGACACACTGAGACACGCTGAGACACGCTGAGACACGCTGAGACACGCTGAGACACGCTGAGACACGCTGAGACACGCTGAGACACGCTGAGACACGCTGAGACACGTTGAGACACGCTGAGACACGCTGAGACACGCTGAGACACGTTGAGACACGCTGAGACACGCTGAGACACGCTGAGACACGCTGAGACACGCTGAGACACGCGGAGACACGCTGAGACACGCTGAGACACGCTGAGACACGCGGAGACACGCTGAGACACGCTGAGACACGCTGAGACACGTTGAGACACGTTGAGACACGCGGAGACACGCTGAGACACGCTGAGACACGCTGAGACACGCTGAGACACGCGGAGAGACGCTGAGACACGCTGAGACACGCTGAGACACGCTGAGACACGCGGAGACACGCGGAGACACGCTGAGACACGCTGAGACACGCTGAGACACGCGGAGACACGCGGAGACACGCTGAGACACGCTGAGACACGCTGAGACACGCTGAGACACGCGGAGACACGCTGAGACACGCGGAGACACGCTGAGACACGCGGAGACACGCTGAGACACGCTGAGACACGCGGAGACACGCTGAGACACGCGGAGACACGCTGAGACACGCTGAGACACGCGGAGACACGCTGAGACACGCTGAGACACGCGGAGACACGCTGAGACACGCTGAGACACGCGGAGACACGCGGAGACACGCTGAGACACGCTGAGACACGCGGAGACACGCGGAGACACGCTGAGACACGCTGAGACACGCTGAGACACGCTGAGACACGCTGAGACACGCTGAGACACGCGGAGACACGCTGAGACACGCTGAGACACGCGGAGACACGCTGAGACACGCTGAGACACGCGGAGACACGCGGAGACACGCTGAGACACGCTGAGACACGCTGAGACACGCTGAGACACGTGGAGACACGCTGAGACACGCTGAGACACGTGGAGACACGCGGAGACACGCGGAGACACGCTGAGACACGCGGAGACACGCGGAGACACGCTGAGACACGCTGAGACACGCTGAGACACGCTGAGACACGCTGAGACAGGCGGAGACACGCTGAGACACGCTGAGACACGCTGAGACACACTGAGACACGCTGAGACACGCGGAGACACACTGAGACACGCTGAGACATGCTGAGACACGCGGAGACACGCTGAGACACGCTGAGACACGCTGAGACACGCGGAGACACGCTGAGACACACTGAGACACACTGAGACACGCTGAGACACGCTGAGACACGCGGAGACACGCTGAGACACGCAGAGACACGTGCAGACACGCTGAGACACGCTGAGACACATTGAGACACGCTGAGACACGCGGAGACACACTGAGACACGCGGAGACACGCTGAGACACACTGAGACACGCGGAGACACGCTGAGACACGCTGAGACACACTGAGACACGCTGAGACACACTGAGACACACTGAGACACGCTGAGACACACTGAGACACGCGGAGACACACTGAGACACGCTGAGACACGCTGAGACACGCTGAGACACGCGGAGACACGCTGAGACACGCTGAGACACGCTGAGACACGTTGAGACACGCTGAGACACGTTGAGACACGCTGAGACACGTTGAGACACGCTGAGACACGCTGAGACACGCTGAGACACGCTGAGACACGTTGAGACACGCTGAGACACGCTGAGACACGCTGAGACACGTTGAGACACGCTGAGACACGTTGAGACACGCTGAGACACGCTGAGACACGTTGAGACACGCTGAGACACGCTGAGACACGCTGAGACACGCTGAGACACGCTGAGACACGCTGAGACACGCTGAGACACGTTGAGACACGCTGAGACACGCTGAGACACGCTGAGACACGCTGAGACACGCTGAGACACGCGGAGAGACGCTGAGACACGCTGAGACACGCTGAGACACGCTGAGACACGCTGAGACACGCGGAGACACGCGGAGACACGCTGAGACACGCTGAGACACGCGGAGACACGCGGAGACACGCTGAGACACGCTGAGACACGCTGAGACACGCGGAGACACGCTGAGACACGCGGAGACACGCTGAGACACGCGGAGACACGCTGAGACACGCTGAGACACGCTGAGACACGCTGAGACACGCGGAGACACGCTGAGACACGCTGAGACACGCGGAGACACGCTGAGACACGCTGAGACACGCGGAGACACGCTGAGACACGCTGAGACACGCGGAGACACGCGGAGACACGCTGAGACACGCTGAGACACGCTGAGACACGCTGAGACACGCTGAGACACGCGGAGACACGCTGAGACACGCGGAGACACGCTGAGACACGCTGAGACACGCTGAGACACGCTGAGACACGCTGAGACACGCGGAGACACGCTGAGACACGCTGAGACACGCTGAGACACGCGGAGACACGCTGAGACACGCTGAGACACGTGGAGACACGCTGAGACACGCTGAGACACGTGGAGACACGTGGAGACACGCGGAGACACACTGAGACACGCTGAGACACGCTGAGACACGCGGAGACACGCGGAGACACGCTGAGACACACTGAGACACGCTGAGACACGCTGAGACACGCGGAGACACGCTGAGACACACTGAGACACGCGGAGACACGCGGAGACACGCGGAGACACACTGAGACACGCTGAGACACACTGAGACACACTGAGACACACTGAGACACGCTGAGACACGCTGAGACACGCTGAGACACGCTGAGACACGCGGAGACACGCGGAGACACGCTGAGACACACTGAGACACACTGAGACACACTGAGACACGCGGAGACACACTGAGACACGCGGAGACACGCTGAGACACACTGAGACACACTGAGACACACTGAGACACGCGGAGACACGCGGAGACACACTGAGACACGCGGAGACACACTGAGACACGCGGAGACACGCGGAGACACGCGGAGACACACTGAGACACACGGAGACACACGGAGACACGCTGAGACACGCGGAGACACGCGGAGACACACTGAGACACACTGAGACACGCGGAGACACACTGAGACACACTGAGACACACTGAGACACGCGGAGACACACTGAGACACACTGAGACACACTGAGACACGCGGAGACACGCGGAGACACGCTGAGACACACTGAGACACACTGAGACACGCGGAGACACACTGAGACACACTGAGACACACTGAGACACGCGGAGACACGCGGAGACACACTGAGACACGCTGAGACACGCGGAGACACACTGAGACACACTGAGACACGCTGAGACACGCGGAGACACACTGAGACACGCTGAGACACGCGGAGACACACTGAGACACACTGAGACACGCTGAGACACGCTGAGACACGCGGAGACACACTGAGACACACTGAGACACACTGAGACACGCGGAGACACACTGAGACACACTGAGACACGCTGAGACACGCTGAGACACGCGGAGACACACTGAGACACACTGAGACACGCGGAGACACACTGAGACACACTGAGACACGCGGAGACACACTGAGACACACTGAGACACGCTGAGACACGCGGAGACACGCTGAGACACGCTGAGACACACTGAGACACACTGAGACACGCTGAGACACGCTGAGACACGCTGAGACACACTGAGACACGCTGAGACACGCTGAGACACGCTGAGACACACTGAGACACGCTGAGACACGCGGAGACACTGAGACACACTGAGACACGCTGAGACACACTGAGACACGCTGAGACACACTGAGACACACTGAGAGACGCGGAGACACACTGAGACACGCGGAGACACACTGAGACACACTGAGACACACTGAGACACACTGAGACATGCTGAGACACACTAAGACTCCTTCAGAACGGACACGGAGTGAGAGGCCGTGCGGTGGCGTTACCGTCTTTAATTTTCGATTTAAAGCTTTTCGTGACTGCAGGGATTCATCTTCTTGGTTCTTTCAGTAAAGTCACGTAGAATGGAAATAATAAAATAATAAAAATAAATAATTCTCACGACGTTTCGGCCACAACGCAAGCAGCCGTCCTCAGGTGAAGAACAAGTCTGTTGGAAAGACAGCGTCAGACAGACCTGTTCTTCACCTGAGGACGGCTGCTTGCGTTGTGGCCGAAACGTCGTGAGAATTATTTTATTATGTTTTATTTTTATTATTTTATTATTTCCATTCTACGTGACTTTACCGTGAGAATTATTTCATTATGTTTTATTTTTACTATTTTGTTACGTTTTGTTTTCATTATTTTATCATGCTTTATTTTTATCATTGTATTATGTTTAGTTTTTATTATTTTATTATGTTTTATTTTTATCATTTCATTATGTTTTGTTACCGTCTTTGTCCAGGTACCAGTCGGAGAGTTTCTTGAACAGCTTCTCCACGCTGCTGTCCTTTGACACCTGGGGGGGTGGGAGGGTGGGGGGGTGGGGGGGTGGGGGGGTGGGGAGGTGGGGGGGTGGGAGGGTGGGGGGGTGGGGGGGTGGGGGGTGGGGGGTGGGGGGTGGGGGGGTGGGGGGGTGGGGGGTGGGGGGGGTGGGGGGTGGGGGGGTGGGGGGGTGGGGGGGTGGGGGGGGTGGGGGGGTGGGGGGGTGGGGGGTGGGGGGGGGCAATGGAAACACGGGAGGGGGGGGGGATACAGAACACATTGGGTGATGTGGGACACGGGGGGGGGAGGTTTTGTGAAAGAGGTAGGTCAAGATGATGACGATGGTGGTGGTGTTGATGGTGATGATGGTGATGATGGTGATGGTGGTGATGATGGTGTTGATGGTGATGATGGTGATGGTGGTGGTGATGGTGGTGGTGATGGTGGTGATGATGGTGGTGATGGTGGTGTTGATGGTGATGATGGTGGTGGTGATGGTGGTGATGGTGGTGATGATGGTGATGTTGATGGTGGTGATGGTGGTGTTGATGGTGATGATGGTGGTGATGATGGTGGTGTTGATGGTGATGATGGTGGTGTTGATGGTGATGATGGTGGTGATGATGGTGGTGTTGATGGTGGTGTTGATGGTGGTGGTGATGGTGATGATGGTGGTGATGATGGTGGTGTTGATGGTGGTGTTGATAGTGGTGGTGATGGTGATGGTGATGGTGATGATGGTGATGATGGTGGTGTTGTTGATGGTGATGATGGTGGTGTTGATGGTGTTGATGGTGATGGTGACGATGGTGGTGTTGATGGTGACGATGGTGATGATGGTGGTGTTGGTGTTGATGGTGTTGATGGTGATGATGGTGATGACGATGGTGTTGATGGTGTTGATGGTGATGATGGTGGTGTTGGTGATGGTGTTGATGGTGTTGATGGTGATGATGGTGATGACGATGGTGTTGATGGTGTTGATGGTGATGATGGTGGTGTTGGTGATGGTGTTGATGGTGTTGATGGTGATGATGGTGATGACGATGGTGTTGATGGTGTTGATGGTGATGATGGTGGTGTTGGTGATGGTGTTGATGGTGTTGATGGTGATGATGGTGATGACGATGGTGTTGATGGTGTTGATGGTGACGGTGATGGTGACGATGGTGACGATGGTGATGATGGTGGTGATGATAGTGACGATGGTGGTGATGGTGGTGGTGATGGTGGTGGTGATGGTGGTGATGGTGGTGATGGTGGTGATGATGGTGGTGATGGTGGTGATGGTGGTGATGATGGTGGTGATGATGGTGGTGATGATGGTGGTGATGATGGTGGTGATGGTGGTGGTGATGGTGGTGATGATGGTGGTGATGGTGGTGATGATGGTGGTGATGGTGTTGATAGTGACGATGGTGGTGATGGTGGTGATGATGGTGGTGATGATGGTGGTGATGGTGGTGGTGATGGTGGTGATGATGGTGGTGATGGTGGTGATGGTGGTGATGATGGTGGTGATGGTGGTGATGATGGTGGTGATGATGGTGGTGATGATGGTGGTGTTGATAGTGACGATGGTGGTGATGGTGGTGATGATGGTGTTGATGGTGATGATGGTGGTGGTGATGGTGGTGTTGATGTTGTTGGTGTTGATGGTGATGATGGTGATGATGGTGACGATGGTGATGATGGTGACGATGGTGATGATGGTGGTGTTGATGGTGTTGATGGTGGTGATGGTGTTGATGGTGACGATGGTGGTGACGATGGTGACGATGGTGTTGATGGTGACGGTGATGGTGGTGATGGTGATGATGGTGGTGTTGATGGTGTTGATGGTGACGATGGTGGTGACGATGGTGTTGATGGTGATGATGGTGGTGTTGATGATGATGATGATGGTGGTGTTGATGGTGTTGATGGTGATGGTGACGATGGTGGTGTTGATGGTGACGATGGTGATGATGGTGGTGTTGATGGTGTTGATGGTGATGGTGGTGGTGATGGTGTTGATGGTGGTGGTGATGGTGTTGATGGTGACGATGGTGGTGACGATGGTGACGATGGTGTTGATGGTGATAGTGATGATGGTGACGGTGATGGTGGTGATGGTGATGATGGTGGTGTTGATGGTGTTGATGGTGACGATGGTGGTGACGATGGTGTTGATGGTGACGATGGTGTTGATGGTGATGATGGTGGTGTTGATGATGATGATGGTGGTGTTGATGGTGATGGTGACGATGGTGGTGTTGATGGTGACAATGGTGATGATGGTGGTGTTGGTGATGGTGTTGATGGTGTTGATGGTGATGATGGTGATGACGATGGTGTTGATGGTGACGGTGATGGTGACGATGGTGACGATGGTGTTGATGGTGGTGATGGTGATGATAGTGACGATGGTGGTGATGGTGGTGGTGATGGTGGTGATGATGGTGGTGATGGTGGTGATGATGGTGGTGATGGTGGTGATGGTGGTGATGATGGTGGTGATGGTGGTGATGATGGTGGTGATGATGGTGATGGTGGTGGTGTTGATAGTGACGATGGTGGTGATGGTGGTGGTGATGGTGGTGATGGTGGTGATGGTGGTGATGATGGTGGTGATGGTGGTGATGGTGGTGACGGTGATTATGGTGGTGACGGTGATGGTATTGATGGTGTTGTTGATGGTGACGATGATGGTGTTGTTGATGGTGACGATGATGGTGACGATGGTGACGATGGTGTTGATGGTGATGGTGATGATGGTGATGATGGTGACGGTGATGGTGGTGATGGTGATGATGGTGGTGTTGATGGTGTTGATGGTGACGATGGTGGTGACGATGGTGTTGATGGTGGTGGTGATGATGGTGACGATGGTGTTGATGGTGATGGTGTTGTTGATGGTGATGATGGTGCTGATGGTGTTGATGGTGACGATGGTGGTGACGATGGTGGTGATGATGGTGATGGTGGTGGTGATGATGTTGTTGATGGTGATGGTTACGATGGTGATGATGGTGGAGGTGATGTTCACCTTCACCAGGTGACCCAGGGCGGTAGCGTACGATTTCCGCACGACGTCATTGCGATCGGAGAGGCCGTTGAGCAGAGAGACCATGAGCTTCCCTACAACCACCACCACCACCACAACCACCACAACCACAACAATTACAACCACCACAACCACCACCACCATAACCACAACAATAACAACCACAACAATTACAACCACAACCATCACAACCACCACCACCACCACGATTACAACCACCACAACCACAACAATTACAACCACCACAACCACCACCACCATAACCACAACAATAACAACCACAAAAATTACAACCACAACCACCACAACCACCACCACCACCACGATTACAACCACCACAACCACAACAATTACAACCACCGCAACCACTACAATTACAACAACCACAACAACAACAACCACAACAATTACAACCACAACCACCACAACCACCACCACCACGATTACAACCACCACAACCACAACAATTACAACCACAACCACCACAACCACCACCACCACGATTACAACCACCACAACCACAACAATTACAACAACCACAACCACAACAATTACAACCACCACAACCACTACCACCACAACCACCACCACCACAACCACAACAATTACAACCACCACCACAACCACCACAACCACAACAATTACAACCACCACAACCACCACCACCACAACCACAACAATTACAACCACCACAACCACAACAATTACAACCACCACAACCACCACCACCACAACCACAACAATTACAACAACCACAACCACAACAATTACAACCACCACAACCACCACCACCACAACCACAACAATTACAACCACCACAACCACAACAATTACAACCACCACAACCACCACCACCACAACCACAACAATTACAACCACCACAACCACAACAATTACAACCACCACAACCACCACCACCACAACCACAACAATTACAACAACCACAACCACAACAATTACAACCACCACAACCACCACCACCACAACCACAACAATTACAACAACCACAACCACAACAATTACAACCACCACAACCACCACCACCACAACCACAACAATTACAACCACCACAACCACAACAATTACAATCACCGCAACCACGATTACCACAACCGCAACCACCACCATCACCACCACCACCACCACCACAACGACTACAACAACTGCAACCACCGTAACCACCACTAGAATGATTTAAACCACAACTAACACAACCACCACCACCACAATGATTACAACAACCGCAACCATCACTACCGCAACCACCACCACAACCACCACCACAACTGCTTCTTGTGTGTTTCGTGTGTTGTGCTTCCCCCGCACCACCGATTAGCGCAGTTGGCTACGTAGAGAGACCCATAGACTACTCACACAGAGACCCATAGACTACTCACACAGAGACCCATAGACTACTCACACAGAGACCCATAGACTACTCACACAGAGACCCATAGACTACTCACACAGAGACCCATAGACTACTCACACAGAGACCCATAGACTACTCACACAGAGACCCATAGACTACTCACACAGAGACCCATAGACTACTCACACAGAGACCCACAGACTACTCACACAGAGACCCATAGACTACTCACACAGAGACCCATAGACTACTCACACAGAGACCCATAGACTACTCACACAGAGACCCATAGACTACTCACACAGAGACCCATAGACTACTCACACAGAGACCCATAGACTACTCACACAGAGACCCACAGACTACTCACACAGAGACCCATAGACTACTCACACAGAGACCCATAGACTACTCACACAGAGACTCATAGACTACTCACACAGAGACCCATAGACTACTCACACAGAGACCCATAGACTACTCACACAGAGACCCATAGACTACTCACACAGAGACCCATAGACTACTCACACAGAGACCCATAGACTACTCACACAGAGACCCATAGACTACTCGCACAGAGACCCATAGACTACTCACACAGAGACCCATAGACTACTCACACAGAGACCCATAGACTCACAGAGACCCATAGACTCGCACAGAGACCCATAGACTACTCACACAGAGACCCATAGATTCACAGAGACCCATAGACTACTCACACAGAGACCCATAGACTACTCACACAGAGACCCATAGACTACTCACACAGAGACCCATAGACTACTCACACAGAGACCCATAGACTACTCGCACAGAGACCCACAGACTCTAACATAGAGACCCACAGAGACCCATAGACTCTAACATAGAGACCCACAGACTCGCACAGGAACCCATAGACTCATCACACAGAGACCCACAGACTCGCACAGAGACCCATAGACTCATCACACACAGAACCCATGGACTGACACAGAGACCCACAGACTCTAACATAGAGACCCACAGAGACCCATAGACTCTAACACACAGAGACCCACAGACTCGCACAGGAACCCATAGACACACAGACCCACAGACTCACACAGAGACCCCGTAGACTCACACACACACCCACAGACTCACAAAGAGACCCATAGACTCACAGAGACCCACAGACTCGCACAGAGACCCATAGACTCACACACACACCCACAGACTCACACAGAGACCCACAGACTCGCACACACACCCACAGACTCACACAGAGACCCACAGACTCACACAGAGACCCATAGACGACTCACACAGAGACCCACAGACTCTAACACAGAGACCCATAGACTACTCACACAGAGACCCACAGACTACTCACACAGAGACCCACAGACTACTCACACAGAGACCCACAGACTCATCACACACAGAACCCGTGGGCTGACACACAGACCCACAGACTCGCACAGAGACCCATAGACTCACACACACACCCACAGACTCGCACAGAGACCCATAGACTCACACAGAGACCCATAGACTCACACAGAGACCCATATACTCTAACATAGAGACCCACAGACTCACACAGAGACCCATAGACTCACACAGAGACCCACAGACTCACACAGAGACCCATAGACTCACACACAGAGACCCACAGACTCGCACAGAGACCCATAGACTCACACAAAGACCCATAGACTCACACAGAGACCCACAGACTCACACAGAGACCCATAGACGACTCACACAGAGACCCACAGACTCTAACACAGAGACCCATAGACTACTCACACAGAGACCCACAGACTACTCACACAGAGACCCACAGATTCATCACACACAGAACCCGTGGGCTGACACCCCGCATCGCGGCGCTTTCAGAAGCGCTTCCGAGGCCGTCTGGAACGCTCTTTCAGGCAAGCCACTGGAGCGACGCGGCTTTCAAATCATCACGGAGATTGAAAACTCGTTTCTTTAGAGCTGCTCTTAGCGTTCAGTTTGGTGTCCTTCACCCGCACCTACGATTGGCGCGGCTGGCTACGTACGGTGTGAAAGAAGTTCACCGTGCATGTGCGCGCGTGCGTACAGTGGGCCATGCTTCTTCTTGGTTCTTTTGGTAAAGTCACGTAGAAGGGAGATAATGAAATGATAAAAATAAAACATAATAAAATAATACAATTCTCACGACGTTTCGGCCACAACGCAAGCAGCCGTCCTCAGGTGAAGAACAGGTCTGTCGGAAAGACAGCGTCTGAATGAAACACCACCACGCTTGGCACCAAGCTTGACTGACCTGTTCTTCACCTGAGGACGGCTGCTTGCGTTGTGGCCGAAACGGCGTGAGAATTGAATTTTATTGTTTTATTTAATAAAATGTTTTGTTTTATTTAATTATTTTATTGATTACTGTAGTTTATTATGTTATTTCATTATTTCATTTTATTATTGTATTATCTCCCTTCTACGTGACTTTACCGAAAGAACCAAGAAGATGAATCCCTGCGGTCACGAAAGCTTCACATCGAAACATGTGTGACGCTGTCGCTGCGGCCGCCGTCATTACCTGAATACGGAGCGAGGTCCTGCGGGCACTGGGCCGTGAGCGCCACCACCACGTGAGCCGAGCCGCCCTGCCGAGCACAGCGAGCGCACACGGCCACAGCCTCCTCAGCCACGCAACGACGATGATGATGATGATGATGACGACGGCGATGACGACGATGATGATGACGACGACGACGACGATGATGACGACGATGATGACGATGATGATGACGACGGCGGCGATGATGATGGTGACGACGATAACGACGATAACGATGATGATGATTACGATGACGACGATGACGACGGCGACGATGATGACGACGATGATGATGACAACGATGACAATGATGACGACGATGACGATGACAACGACGATAACGATGATGACGATGACAATGATGACGATGATGACGATGACAACGACGATAACGATGATGACGATGACAATGATGATGACGATGACAACGACGATAACGATGATGACGATGACAATGATGACGATGATGACGATGACAACGACCATTACAAAGACGATGATGATAACGATGATGACGGTGACGACGACAACGATGATGATGACGACGATGACAATGATGACAACGACCATTACAACGACGATGATGATGACAACGACGATGACGCCGACACCAACAACGATGACAAATATGACATCAACAACAATGATAATGATGACGACGACGACAACGATGATAACGATGCTGACGATGACGACGACGATGATGACGATGATGACGATGATGACGACAATGAAGATGACAACGATGACAATGATAACGATGACAACGACAAGGACCATTACAACGACGATGATGATAACGATGATGACGACGACAACGACGATGATGATGACGATGATGACAACGATGATGACTACAATGATGACAACGACAAGGACCATTACAACGACGATGATGATGACGATGATGACGATGATGACGACAATGATGACAATGACAAGGACCATTACAACGACGATGATGATGACGATGATGACGATGATGACGATGATGACGATGATGACGATGATGACGATGATGACGACGATGATGATGACGAAAATGATGACAACGACAAGGACCATTACAACAACGATGATGACGACGATGACGACAATGAGGATGACAACGATGACAATGATGACGATGACCATTACAATGACGATGATGATGACGACGACGACAATGACGCCAACAACAACGATGACAAATATGACATCAACAACAATGATAATGATGACGACGACAGAGACGTCAGCTGGTCTCTTACGGAGATCCACAACACACGGTGCGCGCCCCGTGACCCAACGCGCTTCACGACGATGAGCAAACTGCTCCGCACGACCATCGCGGTGGAGACAAATGAACGGTCGGGGTTGTTGATGCGTTTGTTTCGCCATTTCGCACACACCTCCGTTCAACACGGCATGGCTACTTGCGATGCAAAAGCAGTTCAACGCACGCACACAAAACGATCGATATTTCCCCAGGCAAGGCCCATTCGCTGCGTGGCCAGAGGTCGCAACCGGGTACCCGATACCCGTACCCTACCCGATACCCGGCTACCCGTACCCGGCCGGGTACGGGTAGCCGTTTGCGACCCTGGTGCGGCCGGGTACGGGTACGGGTAGGCCGTGAGTCACTGGTGAGTCACCGTTTGTCACTCATTTCCCAACGTCTTGTCTCTTCTCACAATTCAAGTTCCTAGAATCAACCCACCCGCGCCTGCAACGTGGCTTCATCCCAGAGGTCGCAATCGGGTACGGGTACGGCCGGGTACGGGTACGGGTACCCATTTGCGACCCTGGTGCGGCCGGGTACGGGTAAGGAATCAAAACCCGTTTGCGACCTCTGGGCAAGTGGCTCGTTTTTCAGAAGCGACCTGGCTGTCACGAACGACAGCTCAACTAAGTGGCTTGTCGTGCGGAAATTTAAACGCGTCACGTCGATTCTAAATGCGAAGGGGGGGAAAATAAACGGAGGGTCCCGGGGAAAAATCCACGCGACCGCGGAGAGAACGTGAATACCGGGCGAGGTAGTCAACATCTCGCAACTGTGATCTTGATGATGATGAGAGAGACACCGCAAACTCCAAATATACAGCAGCACGCATCGTCAGGGGTCAGGATGGAACCCACGACCTCCTGTGTACCCGGCGAGGTAGTTAACATCTCGCAACTGTGATGATGATGAAAGAGAGAGACACTGCAAACTCTAAATATACAGCAGCAGGCATCGTCAGGCGTCAGGATGGAACCCATGACCTCCTGTATACCCGGCGAGGGAGTAAACATCTCCTAGCCACCGTGATGATGATGATAGAGAGACACGCAAACTCCAAATATACAGCAGCAGGCATCGTCAGGGGTCAGGATGGAACCCACGACCTCCTGTGTACCCGGCGAGGTAGTTAACATCTCGCAACTGTGATGATGATGAAAGAGAGAGACACTGCAAACTCTAAATCTAATAGCTGCAGGCGTCATCAGGGGTCGGGATGGAACCCACGACCTCCTGTGTACCCGGCGAGGGAGTGAACATCTCCGAGGAACCGCGGCGCTTGCCTTGGTGGAGAGGCCGACGCCGCTGCGCAGCATCTCACAGAGCCGCGGCATGAGCTCGGCCAGCACTCGCTCGTCCACGTACTGCAGGCACTGCACACGCACGCAGGGCACACACGCACACGGGGTAAACAAGTGGTACACACACACACACACACCGTGTACACACACACGCACACACCGTGTACACACACACGCACACAGTGTACACACACGCAGGGCACACACGCACACGGGGTAAACATACACGCAGTGTACACACACACCGTGTACACACACACCGTGTACACACACACACACACACCGTGTACACACACACGCACACAGTGTACACACACACACACCGTGCACACGCACGCACACACAGTGTACAAGCACGCACACACAGTGTACACACACACAGTTTACACACGCACACAGTGCACACACACACGCACACCGTGTACACACACACGCACACCGTGTACACACACACGCACACAGTGTACACACACACACCGTGTACACACACACGCACACAGTGTACACACACCGTGCACACGCACGCACACACAGTGTACACACACACACAGTGTACACACACACACACACAGTGTACACACACACACACACAGTGTACACACACACGCACACAGTGTACACACACCGTGCACACGCACGCACACACAGTGTACACACACACACAGTGTACACACACACACACACAGTGTACACACACACACACACAGTGTACACACACACACACAGTGTACACACACACACACACAGTGTACACACACACACACAGTGTACACACACACACACACAGTGTACACACACACACAGTGTACAGACACACCGTGTACACACACACACACAGTGTACACACACACAGTGTACACACACACACACAGTGTACACACACACAGTGTACACACACACACACAGTGTACACACACACACACAGTGTACACACACACACACAGTGTACACACACACACACAGTGTACACACACACACAGTGTACACACACACACACACAGTGTACACACACACACACACAGTGTACACACACACACACAGTGTACACACACACACAGTGTACACACACACACACAGTGTACACACACACACAGTGTACACACACACACAGTGTACACACACACACAGTGTACACACACACACACAGTGTACACACACACACAGTGTACACACACACACACACACAGTGTACACACACACACAGTGTACACACACACACACACAGTGTACACACACACACACAGTGTACACACACACACACAGTGTACACACACACAGTGTACACACACAGTGTACACACACAGTGTACACACACACACACAGTGTACACACACACACAGTGTACACACACACACACACACAGTGTACAGACACACAGTGTACACACACACACACAGTGTACACACACACACACAGTGTACAGACACACACACACAGTGTACACACACACACACAGTGTACACACACACACACACAGTGTACACACACACACACAGTGTACACACACACACAGTGTACACACACACACACACAGTGTACAGACACACAGTGTACACACACACACACAGTGTACACACACACACACAGTGTACAGACACACACACACAGTGTACACACACACACACACAGTGTACACACACACACACACAGTGTACACACACACAGTGTACAGACACACAGTGTACAGACACACAGTGTACAGACACACACAGTGTACACACACACAGTGTACACACACACAGTGTACACACACACACAGTGTACACACACACACAGTGTACACACACACACACAGTGTACACACACACACAGTGTACACACACACACACAGTGTACACACACACACAGTGTACAGACACACACACAGTGTACACACACACACACAGTGTACACACACACACACACAGTGTACACACACACAGTGTACACACACACACAGTGTACAGACACACCGTGTACACACACACACAGTGTACACACACACACAGTGTACACACACACACACAGTGTACACACACAGTGTACACACACACCGTGTACACACACACACACAGTGTACACACACACACACAGTGTACACACACACAGTGTACACACACACGCACACAGTGTACACACACACACACACACCGTGCACACGCACGCACACACAGTGTACACACACACAGTGTACACACACACAGTGTACACACACACACGGGGTAAACACGCGGCACACACACACACGGGGTAAACACACGGAGTAAACAAGTGGTACACACACACACACCGTGTACACACACACACCGTGCACACACACACCATGTACACACACAGTGTACACACACACACCGTGCACACACACACCGTGTACACACACACCGTGTGTACACGCGGGGTAAACAGGTGGCACACATACACACATGGGGTAAACACACGTGGTACACACACCGTGCACACACACACACCGTGTACACACACACACACCCGTGTACACACACCCCGTGCACACACACACACCGTGCACACACACACACACCCGTGTACACACACACACCGTGTACACACACACACCGTGTACACACACACACACACCGTGTACACACACACACACACCGTGTACACACACACACACACACAGTGTACACACACACAGTGTACACACACCGTGTACACACACACACCGTGCACACGCACACACACCGTGTACACACACACACACCCGTGTACACACACACACCGTGTACACACACACACCGTGTACACACACACACACACCGTGTACACACACACACACACCGTGTACACACACACACACAGTGTACACACACACAGTGTACACACACCGTGTACACACACACACCGTGCACACGCACACACACAGTGTACACACACACACCCAGTGTACACACACACACATCCGTGTACACACACACACATCCGTGTACACACACACACCGTGTACACACACGGAGTAAACACACACGGTGCACACACGCGGGGCAGGCGTACGTGGTATACAAGTACGTGCAAAAAACCTTACACCTATACCACTATCCCTGTACCTGTAGATACCACTATCCCTGTACCTGTAGATACCACTATCCCTGTACCTGTAGATACCACTATCCCTGTACCTGTAGATACCACTATCCCTGTACCTGTAGATACCACTATCCCTGAACCTGTAGATACCACTAGCCCTGTACCTGTAGATACCACTATCCCTGTACCTGTAGATACCACTATCCCTGTACCTATAGATACCACTATCCCTGTACCTATAGATACCACTATCCCTGTACCTGTAGATACCACTATCCCTGTACCTGTAGATAACCCAAAACAAAACTCTCATTCATGTAACTGGCCAAACATGGCAGTGTTGCAGGAACCTCCTGAAAACGAGTCTTGAGACTCACTCGGTGGGCTTTGCTGAATATATATAGTGACACTTCCATGACGATCATCATCGTCGTCGTCGTTACCTTGCTACACATTACACTACTATTGTGTTTTTAATCCTTGATATTAAGTTCACTTGCTTGCTTGCTTAGGACCGTGCAAATCTTTCGGTCGTTTTTTTAACCCACTTCCCGTGATCCAATCGAGCTGACATTTTGCACACAGACTCGTTGTGCGTGACAATTTATTTTCGTGAAAAATTTTTCCCAAATTTTACACTGTTTAGGGAAAAATAATTTTAATATTTAATTACCAATTGCTTAATGGTGGCAGACAATCATCTGACCCGTAGGTGGCAGCCATCTCAAGCCAGAGGACGAGAGGACTCTAGCCGCCCCGATGCCACGCGTATAAAGGATTTATAGTGAAAAAACTTTGTTTTTACGGGTTCATTTTTTGTATTGTATGTTCTTTTGTTTTCTTGAAGAGCTTTCAAAAAGCTCATCGGATTTCTCCTCCATCGCCACCGTCCGTCGCAAGTCGCTTTCTCACCATCGTGACGGTCTCCATCATGGGCGACGTCTTGGCCGCGTTGAGACGCACAGAGTCCATCTGGACCTGGTGGAGGAGAGACCAGGTGAGAGACCAGGTGAGACCAGGTGAGAGACCAGGTGAGAGACCAGGTGAGAGGCCAGGTGAGGGACCAGGTGAGAGACCAGGTGAGAGACCAGGTGAGATACCAGGTGAGAGACCAGGTGAGAGACCAGGTGAGATACCAGGTGAGACCAGGAGAGACGAGGTGAGAGACAAGGTGAGAGACCAGGTGAGAGACCAGGTGAGAGACCAGGTGAGAGACCTACAGAGATCCATAGAGATCCATGCAGACACACAGAGACCTACAGAGACCTATAGAGATCCATAGAGACCCATGGAGATGCACAGAGACCTATAGAGATCCATAGAGACCCACACAGACACACAGAGACCTATAAAGATCCATAGAGACCCACACAGACACACAGAGACCTACAGAGATACACAGAGACCTACAGAGATCCATAGAGACCCATAGAGATCCATAGAGACCTATTGAGACCCATAGAGATCCATAGAGACCCATGCAGACACACAGAGACCTATAGAGATCAATAGAGACCCATGCAGACACACAGAGAGGGGGTTGCAAGGGGGAAGGGGCGGTAGGTGGGGGCGGGGGTGGTGGGGGTTGCGGGGGGGGGGAGGGTGGGGGGGGTGCGAGGGGGGGGGCGTTAGGTGGGGGCGGGGGTAGTGGGGGTTGTGGGGGGTGTGAAGGGTGGGGGGGGGAAGGGTGGGGGGGGGGAAGGGGCAGTAGGTGGGGGCGGGGGTAGTGGGGGTTGTGGGGGGGGTGAAGGGTGGGGGGGGGAAGGGGCAGTAGGTGGGGGCGGGGGTAGTGGGGGTTGTGGGGGGTGTGAAGGGTGGGGGGGGGGGGTGCGAGGGGGACGGCAGGTGGGGGGTGGTGGGGGTTGCGGGCGGTGGCCGAGGGTGGCGGCAACATGGCCGACTCGCCTGCTCCTGCTGCGAGGCGCGGACGCTGATGTAGTTGAGGAGCTGCGGCTCGAGCGTGGTGAGCGACTCCAGCAGCACGACGATCACCTGGGTGACGTGCGGCTTGAGCAGCGAGCCCGCGCTCTTGCTGATCTTCACCAGCGTGCTCACGCTGCGGTACAGTGACAATGACGACGACGGGGGCGATGTTAGTTTTCGATCGCCGCCACCCCGGCACCTACACCCCCGGCCGCTCGACGCTTCCCCATCGGCCAGAACCGAACGAACGAATGAAGATCGATCGATTGATCGATCGATCGGCTCCGAGCTCATCCTGCATAATTCTCACGACGTTTCGGCCACAACGCAAGCAGCCGTCCTCAGGTGAAGACCAGGTCTGTCAGACGCTGTCTTTCCGACAGACCTGTTCTTCACCTGAGGACGGCTGCTTGCGTTGTGGTCGAAACGTCGTGAGTTATTATTGTATTATGTTGTATTTTTATTGTTTCATTATTTCCCTTCTACGCGACTTTACCGAAAGAACCAAGAAGATGAATCCCCGCAGTCACGAAAGAAGCTTTAAATCGAGAGTTAAACGATGCATAACGAATGAAAGAACGAAGGACCGATGAGGCGGGGGGGGGGGCGGCTTGCGGAATACCTGAGAGACCGCACTTCCTCCACCTGGCTGGAGATGCCGCTCTGAAGCAGGCACGGCAGGATCGCCGCCACCGTCTTCTGTGCCGAGGCCCCGTTGATGGGGTCGCACAGGCGCACCGAGACCTGCGGGGAGCCGTGACGCCAAGAGGCACATCAACTCCTCATATTGGCCGACTTGAGCGAGAAACGGGGGCCTCTTTCGATTTAAAGCTTTCGCGACTGCAGGGATTCATCTTGTTGGTTCTTTCGGTAAAGTCACGTAGAAGGGAAGTAATACAATAATAATAAGTATAACCCGTAAAAACAAAGTTTTTCACGATAAATCCTTTATATGCGTGGCGGCTAGAGTCCTCTCGTCCTCTGGCTTGAGATGGCTGCCACCTATAGGTCAGATGATTGCATTGCACCGTTAAGCAATTGGTAATGAAATATAATATTTTTTTCCTAAAAAGTGTAAAATTTTGGAAAAAAATTTTCACGAACATTAATTGTCACGCACAACGAGTCTGTGTGGAAAATGTCAGCTCGATTGGATCACGGGAAAGTGGGTTAAAAAACGACCGAAAGATTTGCACGGTTGTAAGCAAGCAAGCGAACTTAATATAAAGGATTTAAAAATAAAACATAATAAAATAATTCTCACGACGTTTCGGCCACAACGCAAGCAGCCGTCCTCAGGTGGAGAACAGGTCTGTCAGACGCTGTCAAGGCGCTCTTCCCCCTCCAACCCAGCTTAAATAGACGCTCCAAGCCTGGGGTGTGTCATTCAGACGCTGTCTCCCCAACAGACCTGGTCTTCACCTGAGGACGGTCGCTTGCGTTGTGGCCGAAACGTCGTGAGATTTATTTTATTACGTTTTATTTGTATTATTTTATTACTTCCCTTCTACGTGACTTTACCGAAAGAACCAAGAAGATGAAACGGTGGCCTCGTTTCCTTGCACAGGTCCACGTTGACCAATTTCTCTTGTAGCACCGCCCACCACTCCCACGTTCCATTCCCTGGTTACCACGTTCTGATAAGCCCCTCCCCCTCCCCCCTTAACTTGTATTTAAGGGCTGGTCTTTTGGAATTTTCCTCACTTGATGCAGTCATACAGTAATCCCTCGCCACTTCGCGGTTCAAGTTTCGCGGCCTCAGTGCATCGCGGATTTTTCGAACTGATTTAAAGGCCTCATTATACCTGTGCAGTAACACCATCATCATCATCATCATTCATCATCACATTCATCGAACTGCACAGGTCTGTCATCGTCGTCATTGTCATCGTCATTGTCATCGTCGTCGTCGTCGTCATTACTGGAGTCAAGTCTCAAGATACTACTGTCATTGGTGAGTGTAGAACACCATGATACGTATCGTATGAGAGAGAGAGAGAGTGAATGAATAATATTAAGGTTTTATAATTAAATAGATTTAAGTTAAATATATATATAAAGTATAAATATACATATTTTAAACATTCTGGTACCCACACACACATATACAAAAATTCCTAGGGGGGCCAATCCTACTTCGCGGATTTTCACCTATCGCGACGGGGTTCCGGTCCCCATTAACCGCGATAAACGAGGGATCACTGTAATTGGTTTTTTTACCCTTCCATCTGGCAACCAAACTGACACCTTTTTTTACAAGGAGTCATGTTTACATAGACCACAATACCTGCAGTCATAATGCAAACAAAAAACACAACTCTGATAATGTGCACTGCCTTTTGGCGTCATCTGGTCCAACACCATGTGAGACTAGGCTCTAAGGAAAGCTGTCTCGGGTGTGGACCAATCAACTTCAAGGACAGTGCATATACATTATCAGAGTTGTGTTTTTTGTTTGCATTAGGACTGCAGGTATTGTGGTCTATGCAAACATGACTCCTTGTAAAAAAGGTGTCAGTTTTGTTGCCAGATAGAAGGGTAAAAAAACCAATTGTCATATTTTTACTGGCAAATGAGGTTCCAATGGTGTTGATGCAGTCATTTTAGCTGTGACGGTTCCCCACCTGATGACGGAGGCTTGTGTTGCCTCCGAAACGTCGTGATTTTTTATTAAATTTTATTTCCATTATTACTTTTATTAACTTTTAATTGTATTTTTTACCTACGTGACTTTACCGAAAAAACCTAAGAGTATGAATCCTTGCCGTCACGAAAGCTTCAAATCTAGAATGAGAAACCCGAGTGTAACGTGCGTGCGTGCCTGTGTTGTGAGTGTGTGTGTGTGGGGAGCGGTGGTGCAACGGTTAGCGCGCCGCGGGACGGACCCGGCGGCCAGAGTTCGATTCCCGCTCACGGCCACCGACACAGGTGACGATTGTCAGAACCGGTCATGGGTCTCCACCTAGGTCGACTCGGCCTCAAACGAGGACCTGGTGCGGTGTGTAGTAAACATCGCCACTAGGGGAGCCAGATTGGCTATGATGGTCCCACCTGATGACGGAGACTTGTGTTGCCTCCGAAACGTCGTGATTTTATTATTTTAGAAAATTTATTTTCCTTTTTTACCTACGTGACTTTACCGAAAGAACTAAGAGTATAGGGGGACGTATTAATTCTAGATTTGAAGCTTTCGCGACTGCAAGGATTCATATTCTTAGGTTTTTTTCCGGTAAAGCCACGTAGGTAAAAAAATTAAAATTAATAAAAAGTTAAATAGAAATAAAATAAAAATCACGACGTTTCGGAGGCAACACAAGCTTCCGTCTTCAGGTGGAACCGTCACAGCACGATAGCTGTATCAAGTAAAGAGAAATTCCAAGAACACAGTATTTCTCACACTTGATACAGCCGTCGTGCTGTGACGGTTCCACCTGAAGACGGAAGCTTGCGTTGCCTCCGAAACGTCGTGATTTTTATTTTATTTCTATTTTACTTTTATTAATTAATTTTTTTTTACCTACGTGACTTTACCGAAAGAACCTAAGAAGCCTGGGACTCGAACCCAGGGCCCGCAGGGGTCGCTGGCTGGGTGAGAGAGGTCACCACGATGCTCTCACCTTGCTCAGGGTCTTGAGGGCGTGGTCAGCGGCCTTCCGCACGGACTCCTGTGCGGGGGGGGGGGGAGACGTCACTCGTTACAACACGGGGCGGGTGGGGTGGGTGGGGTGTGGTGGGGTGTGGTGGGTGAGGTGGGTGGGGTGCAGTGGGTGGGTTGGGTGGGGTGGGGTGGGTTGGGTGGGGGGGTTGGGTGGGGGGGGTGGGTCGGGTGGGTGGGGTGGGTGCGGTGGGTGTGGTGGGTGTGGTGGGTGGGGTGTATGGGGTGGGTTGAGTGGGGTGGGTTGGGTGGGGTGAGTGGGGTGGGTGGGGTGAGTGGGGTGAGTGGGGTGGGGTGAATGGGGTGGGTGGGGTGGGTGGGGTGGGGTGGGTGGGGTGGGTGGGGTGGGTGGGGTGGGTGGGGTGGGTGGGGTGGGGTGGGTGGGTGGGGTGGGTGGGGTGGGTGGGGTTGGTGGGGTGGGGTGGGTGGGGTGGGGTGAGTGGGGTGGGTTGGGTGGGGTGAGTGGGGTGGGTTGGGTGGGGTGAGTGGGGTGGGTGGGGTGGGGTGAGTGGGGTGGGTGGGGTGGGGTGAGTGGGGTGGGTGGGGTGGGTTGGGTGGGTGGGGTGGGTTCGGTGGGGTGAGTGGGGTGGGTGGGGTGGGGTGGGTGGGGTGGGTGGGGTGGGTTGGGTGGGTGGGGTGAGTGGGGTGGGTGGGGTGGGGTGGGTGGGGTGAGTGGGGTGGGGTGGGTGGGGTGAGTGGGGTGGGGTGGGTGGGGTGGGTGGGGTGAGTGGGGTGGGGTGGGTGGGGTGAGTGGGGTGGGTGGGGTGAGTGGGGTGGGGTGGGTGGGGTGGGTGGGGTGGGGTGAGTGGGGTGGGGTGGGTGGGGTGGGTGGGGTGGGGTGAGTGGGGTGGGGTGGGGTGGGGTGAGTGGGGTGGGGTGGGTGGGGTGGGTGGGGTGGGTGGGGTGGGTGGGGTGGGGTGGGTGGGGTGGGGTGGGGTGAGTGGGGTGGGGTGGGTGGGGTGGGTGGGGTGGGGTGAGTGGGGTGGGTTGGGTGGGGTGGTCACCCACCCCCTCGTGTGCCGTGTGTAGGTGGGGTGGGTGCTTGAGCAAAGATGCTATACGAGTGAGAAAATGAATGCGCAAGTGATCGTGTGAGTGCGTGAGCGAGTGAGCGAGTGAGCAGGCATGCATGTATGTTTAACTTCTTTCGCACCGTACGTAGCCAACCGTCATCATTATCTAGATGATAATGATGATGATTTAAAAGTTCACATCAGCGGCTTCATAATATCGCAAGGGAGAGCGCGTTCCAGACGGCCGCAGAAGCAGCGCATCTGAAAGCGCGCGATGCCAGAGACCGCCTTTGTTCGATGGCTCGTTACATTGGTAAACAGGCGAGCGAGCGAGTGAGTCTGCGACCGAGCGAGCGAGCCACTGAGCGGGCGGGCGAGGTTGGGGCCTGCCGCTTGCCTTGATGTCGTCGCGGACGCGGAACAGCGTCGCCCAGATCTCGGGCAGCCGCTCGATCACTTCGTCCAGCTGCTGCCCACGCAGCAGATCCTTGAGGGCCAAGCAGCTGCGGAGACACACGGGAGACGGGATCTCGCTACCGTGAACGGCACAGACGCAGACGCACGAGATACAGGAGACGGATCTCGCTACCGTGAACGTCACAGACGCAGACGCACGAGACACAGGAGACGGATCTCGCTACCGTGAACGACGCAGACGCACGAGACACAGGAGACGGATCTCGCTACCGTGAACGACACAGACACACGAGACACAGGAGACGGATCTCGCTACCGTGAACGACGCAGACGCACGAGACACAGGAGACGGATCTCGCTACCGTGAACGACACAGACACACGAGACACGGGAGACGGATCTCGCTACCGTGAACGACACAGACACACGAGACACAGGAGACGGATCTCGCTACCGTGAACGACACAGACACACGAGACACGGGAGACGGATCTCGCTACCGTGAACGACACAGACGCACGAGACACGGGAGACGGATCTCGCTACCGTGAACGACACAGACACACGAGACACGGGAGACGGATCTCGCTACCGTGAACGACACAGACACACGAGACACGGGAGACGGATCTCGCTACCGTGAACGACACAGACACACGAGACACGGGAGACGGATCTCGCTACCGTGAACGACACAGACACACGAGACACGGGAGACGGATCTCGCTACCGTGAACGACACAGACACACGAGACACGGGAGACGGATCTCGCTACCGTGAACGACACAGACACACGAGACACGGGAGACGGATCTCGCTACCGTGAACGACACAGACACACGAGACACAGGAGACGGATCTCGCTACCGTGAACGACACAGACACACGAGACACGGGAGACGGATCTCGCTACCGTGAACGACACAGACACACGAGACACGGGAGACGGATCTCGCTACCGTGAACGACACAGACGCACGAGACACGGGAGACGGATCTCGCTACCGTGAACGACACAGACACACGAGACACAGGAGACGGGATCTCGCTACCGTGAACGACACAGACGCACGAGACACAGGAGACGGATCTCGCTACCGTGAACGACACAGACACACGAGACACAGAAGACGGATCTCGCTACCGTGAACGACACAGACACACGAGACACAGGAGACGGATCTCGCTACCGTGAACGACACAGACACACGAGACACAGGAGACGGATCTCGCTACCGTGAACGACACAGACACAGACGCACGAGACACGGGAGACGGGATCTCGCTACCGTGAACGGCACAGACACACGAGACACAGGAGACGGATCTCGCTACCGTGAACGACACAGACACAGACGCACGAGACACAGGAGACGGATCTCGCTACCGTGAACGACACAGACGCAGACGCACGAGACACGGGAGACGGATCTCGCTACCGTGAACGGCACAGACGCAGACGCACGAGACACAGGAGACGGATCTCGCTACCGTGAACGGCACAGACGCACGAGACACAGGAGACGAGATCTCGCTACCGTGAACGACACAGACGCAGACGCACGAGACACGGGAGACGGGATCTCGCTACCGTGAACGACACAGACGCAGACGCACGAGACACGGGAGACGGGATCTCGCTACCGTGAACGACACAGACGCAGACACACGAGACACAGGAGACGAGATCTCGCTACCGTGAACGACACAGACGCAGACACACGAGACACAGGAGACGAGATCTCGCTACCGTGAACGACACAGACGCAGACACACGAAACACAGGAGACGAGATCTCGCTACCGTGAACGACACAGACACAGACACACGAGACACAGGAGACGAGATCTCGCTACCGTGAACGACACAGACGCAGACACACGAGACACAGGAGACGAGATCTCGCTACCGTGAACGGCACAGACGCACGAGACACAGGAGACGGATCTCGCTACCGTGAACGACACAGACACAGACACACGAGACACAGGAGACGGGATCTCGCTACCGTGAACGACACAGACACAGACACACGAGACACAGGAGACGAGATCTCGCTACCGTGAACGACACAGACACAGACACACGAGACACAGGAGACGGGATCTCGCTACCGTGAACGACACAGACACAGACGCACGAGACACAGGAGACGAGATCTCGCTACCGTGAACGACACAGACACAGGAGACACAGGAGACGGGATCTCGCTACCGTGAACGACACAGACACAGACACACGAGACACGGGAGACGGGATCTCGCTACCGTGAACGACACAGACGCAGACACACGAGACACGGGAGGCGGGATCTCGCTACCGTGAACGACACAGACGCAGACACACGAGACACGGGAGACGGGATCTCGCTACCGCGAACGACACAGACACACGAGACACAGGAGACGAGATCTCGCTACCGTGAACGACACAGACACAGACACACGAGACACAGGAGACGGGATCTCGCTACCGTGAACGACACAGACGCAGACACACGAGACACGGGAGGCGGGATCTCGCTACCGCGAACGACACAGACGCAGACACACGAGACACGGGAGACGGGATCTCGCTACCGCGAACGACACAGACACAGACGCACGAGACACGGGAGACGGGATCTCGCTACCGCGAACGACACAGACACAGACACACGAGACACAGGAGACGAGATCTCGCTACCGTGAACGACACAGACACAGACACACGAGACACAGGAGACGGGATCTCGCTACCGTGAACGACACAGACGCAGACACACGAGACACGGGAGGCGGGATCTCGCTACCGTGAACGACACAGACGCAGACACACGAGACACGGGAGACGGGATCTCGCTACCGCGAACGACACAGACACAGACGCACGAGACACGGGAGACGGGATCTCGCTACCGCGAACGACACAGACACAGACACACGAGACACAGGAGACGGATCTCGCTACCGTGAACGACACAGACGCACGAGACACGGGAGACGGGATCTCGCTACCGCGAACGACACAGACGCACGAGACACAGGAGACGGATCTCGCTACCGTGAACGACACAGACACAGACGCACGAGACACGGGAGACGGGATCTCGCTACCGTGAACGACACAGTCACAGACGCACGAGACACGGGAGACGGGATCTCGCTACCGTGAACGACGCAGACACAGACGCACGAGACACAGGAGACGGATCTCGCTACCGTGAACGACACAGACACAGACGCACGAGACACAGGAGACGGATCTCGCTACCGTGAACGACACAGTCACAGACGCACGAGACACAGGAGACGGATCTCGCTACCGTGAACGGCACAGACGCACGAGACACGGGAGATGGGATCTCGCTACCGTGAACGACACAGACGCAGACGCACGAGACACAGGAGACGGATCTCGCTACCGTGAACGACACAGACACAGACGCACGAGACACGGGAGACGGGATCTCGCTACCGTGAACGACACAGTCACAGACGCACTCAGGCCAAACGCTCTCGTCGTCGTCGTCAGATTCGATATCCTACAATGTCACTCGTGCGATGCAAAGCGGCGAGCGCTGAGAATCGACGATTCATTCGACGCGTCGACGCATCGTCACCCATCCACAATCGGCGTCACGTTCGCCGTCTCTGCCACCACCGTCACTGCCACAACCACGACCACCAACATCATCATCGTCGTCGTCGTCGTCATCACCTCTGCCACCACCGTTACTGCCACAACCACCACCATCACTACCACCAACATCATCATCGTCGTCGTCGTCGTCATGATCACCTCTGTCACCACCATCACACTACCACAACCACGACCAACATCATCATCATCGTCATAATCCTTGTCGTCATCAACTCTGTCACCACCATCACACTACCACAACCACGACCGCCACCATCGCTACCACCAACATCATCATCATCGTCGTCGTCGTCGTCATCATCATCGTCGTCATTATCACCTCTGTCACCACCATCACTACCACAACCATGACCGCCACCATCACTACCACCAACATCAACATCATCGTCGTCGTCGTCGTCATTATCACCTCTGTCACCACCATCACTACCACAACCATGACCGCCACCATTACTACCACCAACATCATCATCATCATCATCGTCGTGGTCATTATCATCATCGTCATCATCGTCACCTCCGTCACCACCATCATTACCACAACCATGACTGCCACCATCACTACCACCAACATCATTGTCATCATCACCACCATCATCATCGCCAACACCACAACATCAACAACAACACCCGCCATTCGCCACTAAGTGGCGGTGACATCACCAGGCTCAGGTGCACTGTGGGGCCACGTGAAGTGTCAAAATCTCGCTGACAGGAGGTCAAGGGTTGACCGACTGTGATGACCGACATCACCACCACCATCGCCACCCTCGCCACCACTGCTGCCACCATCACCGCCACCATCACCATCACCATCATCACCGCCACCATCACCGCCACCATCACCGCCGCCACCACCACCGCCACCACCACCGTCACCATCACCGTCACCATCACCGTCACCACCACCGTCACCATCACCGTCATGATCCCCAACACCATCACCGCCACCATCACCGCCACCATCACCGCCACCATCACCGCCACCCTCGCACACACCCACAAGCTCCCCTCCTCGTCCACCTCGTCGCGTTGAGCTACCTGGACTCGCGCACTCTCCACAGGTTGACCGTGAGGTTGCTGATGACGTCATCGAGGATCTCCTTCATGTACTTGTCCACCTGAGAGGGTGGGGGGGGTGGGGGGGGGGGTGGGGGGGGGTGGGGGGGGGGTGGGGGGGGTGGGGGGGGGGTGGTGGGGGGTGGGGGGGGGGTGGGGGGGGGAGCGTCACGTCAGCGCCCGCCAACGGGCCTTTTGAGAACCGCCAAGACACAAAGTGCCCTTCCCCCCTTCCAACCCAGCTTAAATATACGCTGCCAAGCCTGGTGTTGTTTCATTCAGACTCTTGTCTCCCCGACAGACCTGTTTCTTCGCCTGGGGACGGCTGCTTGCGTTGTGGCCGAAACGTCGTGAGAATTATATTTTATTATTTTGTAATATTTTTATTATTTTACGTTTTATTTGTATTATTGTATTACTTCCCTTCTACGTGACGACTTTACCGAAAGAACCAAGAAGATGAATCCCTGCAGTCACGAAAGAAGCTTTGAATCCAAATTTAACAGCCACTACGGGGTGGGATCCCATAAAACGTTAAGAGCCTTCAACAAGCTCCGTGATAAGAAGGCTCAGCTAATCGAGTCTCCCACCTTTCTGAAGAGATGCCGCGACTCTAAGGAAATACCAATCGCATTTATGCAAATTCTTTTGTCAAGGCGCAACTCCCCCCCTTCCAACCCAGCTTAAATAGACGCTGCCAAGCGTGGTGGTGTTTCATTCAGACGCTGTCTCCCCGACAGACCTGTTTCTTCGCCTGAGGACGGCTGCTTGCGTTGTGGCCGAAACGTCGTGAGAATTGCATTTTATTGTGTTTTATTTCTATTATTTTATTACTTCCCTTCTACGTGACTTTACCGAAAGAACCAAGAAGATGACGACACCACGTTTACACACACACACCGCCCCCACCCCACACCCTCTCTGTTCAAGATCGAAAACAGGATTGAAGATTTGAAGTTTTCGTGACTGCAGGGATTCATCTTCTTGGTTCTTTCGGTAAAGTCGCGTAGAAGGGAAATAATAAAATAAAACATAATAAAATAATTCTCACGATGTTTCGGCCACAACGCAAGCAGCTGTCCTCAGGTGAAGAACAGGTCTGTCGGAAAGACAGCGTCTGAAATGACTGCAGGGATTCATATTCAGACGCTGTCTTTCCGACAGACCTGGTCTTCGCCTGAGGATGGCTGCTTGCGTTGTGGCCGAAACGTCGTGAGAATTGTATTTTATTATGTTTTAGTTTTATTATTTTATTACTTCCCTTCTACGTGACTTTACCGAAAGAACCAAGAAGATGAAAACTAAATTATTTAGAGACACGTGTCTCTAAACAGCTCGCTTCATAAGCTACAGTAACTTTGCTGGAGCAGTCACAGCTGATGACGGAGGCTTGTGTTGCTTCCGAAACGTGAGGCCGAAACGGGCACACGAGGGGGTGGGTGGCCAGCACCACGCCCAGCCGCCTTTGTCTCCCCAGTGGCGATGTTTACACACCGCAACAGGTACTCATTTGAGGCTGAGTCGACCTCGGGGAGACCCAGGACCGGTTCAGATAATCGTTCAAGGTTTGGCCTAACTAACACACACCCTCCCTGATATGAATGATCCTCCTACCAAAGCAAGCAACCTATCAACCCACTCACCCGCCCACTCTCAAACTCACCCATCCAACCACCCACCCACCCACTCACCCACCCACCCACCCACCAATGTACCTACTCGCCCACCCACGTATACATCCACCCACTCACCCGTACACGTCCATCCGCTTACTCGCCCAACAAGAATTGAAGTTCAACTTCTCCCTCTTTGCTCTCGAAGACAGCGAGAGACGCGGAGGACGCCAGGGTTGGAACCGCAGACGAGCGGGAATGCCGCGGCCGCAACCCCAAGGTCTGCGCTCCTCTACGTGTTAAGATGCTTTCGGACAAATAATGGGCGTTTGCACGCGGGAGGAAATATTGGGGGTAGAGGCCGAACGAAATTCGGTTTTGGTTTCTGCGCCGAAAGTTGGCAAATGGCTTCTTTCGGCATTGACTTTCGGTTTCGGCCGAAATAATTTTTTTTACTTTCGGTCTGATTTTGGTTTTGGCCGAAATCATAAATTCAGTTTTGGTCAGCCTCGAATCGGAGGCAACACTCTACCCCACGCAGACGGAACGGGGAGGAGGCCACATTCATTGTTGCCGTACCGTCTTCTACTTACCGACCTACGGTTGAAATATCCACTTACAGGGCTGACTGGTGAAACATCCACTCACCTACCGACCGGTGAAATATCACGTAGGTGAAAAAAGAAAACACGCAAGTTAAATCACGACGTTTCGGAGGCAACACAAGCTTCCGTCTGCAGGTGAAACCGTCACAGCAAAAGCGCCGTATCAAGTTGCTGTATCAACACTTGATACGGCAATTTTGCTGTCACGTTTCCACCTGAAGAAGGAGGCTTGTGTTGCTTCTGAAACGTCGCGATTTAATTCAATTTGTTTTCTTTGTTCTACCTACGTGACTTTACTGGTAAAACCAAAGAGTACGAATCCTTGCAGTCACGAAAGCTTCAAATCTAGAATTGGTGAAATATCCACGTACAGGGCTGACTGCTGAAATATCCACTTACCTACCGACTGCTAAAATATCCATTCACCTATTCTCAGGTTTTTTCGGTAAATAAAATAAAAATCACGACGTTTCGGAGGCAACACAAGCTTCCGTCTGCAGGTGAAACCGTCACAGCAAAAGCGCTGTATCAAGTTGCTGTATCAACACTTGATACGGCAATTTTGCTGTCACGTTTCCACCAGAAGAAGGAGGCTTGTGTTGCTTCTGAAACGTCGCGATTTAATTCAATTTGTTTTCTTTGTTCTACCTACGTGACTTTACCGGTAAAACCAAAGAGTACGAATCCTTGCAGTCACGAAAGCTTCAAATCTAGAATTGGTGAAATATCCACGTACAGGGCTGACTGCTGAAATATCCACTTACCTACCGACTGCTAAAATATCCATTCACCTATTCTCAGGTTTTTTCGGTAAATAAAATAAAAATCACGACGTTTCGGAGGCAACACAAGCTTCCGTCTGCAGGTGAAACCGTCACAGCAAAAGCGCTGTATCAAGTTGCTGTATCAACACTTGATACGGCAATTTTGCTGTCACGTTTCCACCAGAAGAAGGAGGCTTGTGTTGCTTCTGAAACGTCGCGATTTAATTCAATTTGTTTTCTTTGTTCTACCTACGTGACTTTACCGGTAAAACCAAAGAGTACGAATCCTTGCAGTCACGAAAGCTTCAAATCTAGAATTGGTGAAATATCCACGTACAGGGCTGACTGCTGAAATATCCACTTACCTACCGACTGCTAAAATATCCATTCACCTATTCTCAGGTTTTTTCGGTAAATAAAATAAAAATCACGACGTTTCGGAGGCAACGCAAGGTTCCGTCTTCAGGTGGAACCGTCACAGCCACGACAGCTGTATCAAGTAAATGAGAGATTGCAGGAGCTACCACTCCGTTAATATATCATTATTTTACTTTTATTAATTTTAATGTTTTACCTACGTGACTTTACCGAAAAAACCTAAAAATATGAATCCTTGCAGTCACGAAAGCTTCAAATCTAGAATCCACTCACCTACCGACTGAACGACCGACCTCCGACCCCCGAGGTGCACCCACCGTGTTCTTGGTCTCGGGCACGAGCGCGTTCCAGATGCTCATCATGGCCTGCCGCACGCCCGGGTTGGGGTCGAACTGGTAGCGGTAGAGGCGGGGCACGATCAGCGGAAGGTACGGCGCAAGCTGGGCCCCGGCCTGCCGCGCGATGCCGCTGAACCCGAACGCGGCGCCCTGCCACGCAAGGACACGCACGCACAGACACGCGGATACACACAGACACGCACAGACACGCGGATACGCACGGACACGCACGCACGGACACGCACGGACACGCGGATACGCACGGACACGCACGCACGGACACGCACGCACGGACACGCACGCACAGACACGCACGCACGGACACGCACGCACGGACACGCACGTACAGACACGCACGCACGGACACGCACGCACAGACACGCGGATACGCACAGACACGCACGCACGGACACGCACGCACGGACACGCACCCACAGACACGCACCCACAGACACGCACGCACGGACACGCACAGACACGCACAGACACGCGGATACGCACAGACACGCACGCACAGACACGTACGCACGGACACGCACGCACAGACACGCACCCACAGACACGCATGCACGGACACACACGCACAGACACACGCACGGACACGCACCCACAGACACGCACCCACAGACACGCACCCACAGACACGCGGATACGCACCATGTTGGCACTCATCCACCCACCCACTCACCCACGCACGCATCCCTCCACACACCCACCCACTCACCCACGCAGACACCCATCCACCCGCCCATCCACCCATCCGCCCGCCCACCCAAAGATCCCCCATATAGCCTGAACAGACTGTTGGGGCAAGTGCTGTTAGCGAGCACCTGTGAAGGCCGGCAAGGCACACGAGGGAGGTGGGTGGCCAACACCACGCCCGGCCGCCTTTGTCTCCCCAGTGACGATGTTTTACACACGGTGCTCGTTTGAGGCTGAGTCGACCTAGTGGAGGAGGCCCATGATCGGCTCAGATACTTGTCATCGGTGTGAGTAGTCTATGGGTCTCTGTGTGAGTAGTCTATGGGTCTCTGTGTGTAGTCTATGGGTTTCTGTGTGGGTAGTCTGTGGGTCTCTGTGAGTTTGAGTCTCTGTGCGAGTAGTCTATGGGTCTCTGTGCGAGTAGTCTATGGGTCTCTGAGTGAGTCTATGGGTCTCTCTGTGTGAGTAGTCTATGGGTCTCTGTGTGAGTAGTCTATGGGTCTCTGTGTGAGTAGTCTATGGGTCTCTGTGTGAGTCTATGGGTCTCTCTGTGTGAGTAGTCTATGGGTCTCTGTGTGAGTAGTCTATGGGTCTCTGTGTGAGTAGTCAATGGGTCTCTGTGTGAGTCTATGGGTCTCTCTGTGCGAGTAGTCTATGGGTCTCTGTGTGAGTAGTCTATGGGTCTCTGTGTGAGTAGTCTATGGGTCTCTGTGTGAGCAGTCTATGGGTCTCTGTGCGAGTAGTCTATGGGTCTCTGTGTGAGTCTATGGGTCTCTGTGTGAGTAGTCTATGGGTCTCTGTGTGAGTCTATGGGTCTCTCTGTGCGAGTAGTCTATGGGTCTCCGTGTGAGTAGTCTATGGGTCTCTGTGCGAGTAGTCTATGGGTCTCTGTGTGAGTCTATGGGTCTCTGTGTGAGTAGTCTATGGGTCTCTGTGTGAGTAGTCTATGAGTCTCTCTGTGAGTAGTCTATGGGTCTCTGTGTGAGTAGTCTATGGGTCTCTGTGCGAGTAGTCTGAGTCTCTGTGTGAGTAGTCTATGAGTCTCTGTGTGAGTAGTCTATGGGTCTCTGTGTGAGTCTATGGGTCTCTGTGTGAGTAGTCTATGGGTCTCTGTGTGAGTAGTCTATGAGTCTCTGTGTGAGTAGTCTATGGGTCTCTGTGTGAGTAGTCTATGGGTCTCTGTGTGAGTAGTCTATGGGTCTCTGTGTGAGTAGTCTATGGGTCTCTGTGTGAGTAGTCTGTGGGTCTCTGTGTGAGTAGTCTATGGGTCTCTGTGGTGAGTCTATGGGTCTCTGTGTGAGTAGTCTATGGGTCTCTGTGTGAGTAGTCTGTGGGTCTCTGTGCGAGTCTGTGGGTCTCTGTGTGAGTCTGAGTCTCTGTGTGAGTAGTCTGTGGATCTCTGTGTGAGTAGTCTATGGGTCTCTGTGTGAGTAGTCTATGGGTCTCTGTGTGAGTAGTCTATGGGTCTCTGTGTGAGTAGTCTATGGGTCTCTGTGTGAGTAGTCTGTGGGTCTCTGTGCGAGTATGTGGGTCTCTGTGTGAGTCTGAGTCTCTGTGTGAGTAGTCTGTGGGTCTCTGTGCGAGTCATCTATGGATCTCTGTGCGAGTCTATGTATGTTGAACTTCTTTTGCACCGTACGTATTCAACGCGCTAGTGGGAGGTGCATGCGGGGCGGGCAGGAGGAGGGGTAAGCATGACAAAGTGAACACGCAAAAAGCAGCTCCAGGGAAAGTCGTGTTTTTTCACCCCCTTCAATCTGGATGATGACGTGGTGGTTGTTGTTGGTGGTGGTGGTTGTTTGTTGGTGATGGTTGTTGTTGGTGGTTGTTGTTGGTAGTGGTGGTGGTTGTTGGTGATGGTGGTTGTTGGTGGATGGTTGTTGGCCAGTTCACGCTCCCCGCCCACCTTTCTCGAGTTCCACACGGCATGGTGGTTGGCCAGATTCATGAACTTGTAGATGAGGTCCGGCTGGTTGAGGTCGCTGACCAAGGAGCACAGCTCCTTGTACGTGGTCAGGTTTTGCCTGCGAGCAAACGCCACACACAGCGAGCGCATCACCGTCCACTCGTCCACCAACGTCTTGTCTCTTCTCACAATTCAGGTTCCTAGAATCAACCCACCCGCGCCTGCAACGTGGCTTCATCCCAGAGGTCGCAATCGGGTACCCGATACCCGTACCCTACCCGATACCCGGCTACCCGTACCCTACCCGATACCCGGCTACCCGTACCCTACCCGATACCCGGCTACCCGTACCCTACCCGATACCCGTACCCTACCCGATACCCGTACCCGATACCCGTACCCTACCCGATACCCGTACCCTACCCGATACCCGTACCCTACCCGATACCCGGCTACCCGTACCCTACCCGATACCCGGCTACCCGTACCCTACCCGATACCCGGCTACCCGTACCCTACCCGATACCCGTACCCTACCCGATACCCGTACCCTACCCGATACCCGTACCCTACCCGATACCCGTACCCTACCCGATACCCGTACCCTACCCGATACCCGGCTACCCGTACCCTACCCGATACCCGGCTACCCGTACCCTACGAGTAAAATGAACGCCGGGCCACTTGGGCGCGTCACCGAGATTCGGCGGCGAGCGGAGACACCGCACCACCCTGCGGCTCGCGGACGCGGCGAGGGCTACGAAACACTCTCTCTCTCTGAAACACTCACCCCCCTCCTCTCCGGGAGTGTCTCTCTCTCTCTCCGAAACACTCACCCCCTCCTGGAGTGTCTCTCTCTCTCTCTCTCTGAAACACTCACCCCCCCCTCCGGGAGTGTCTCTCTCTCTCTCTCTCCGAAACACTCACCCCTCCGGAGTTTTGCCGACGCCTTCGCCCGGAAATATTTCTGTGTCCTGCGTGACCGCTTGCGGCTTCCTGGGCGGCGAGAGATTTGTTTGACAACAAAGAAATGAACAAAATCAAACGATTAGGAGCAGCAGCCAAAATGCAATGGAACGCGTAATGATGTCAAGTGAGGGGGTGGGTGGCCAGCCCCACGCCCGGCCGCCTTTGTCTCCCCGGTGGCAATGTTTACACACCGCACCGGGTCCTCAATTGAGGCCGAGTCAACCTAGGGGAGGCCCAGGACCGGTTCAGATAATCGCCACCGGTGTTGGCCGTGAGTGGGAATCGAACTCGGGTCGCCGGGTTCGTAGCGCAGCGTAGCGCTAACCACTACACCACCGCCCACACACACGCAACAACAACAACCGCCATTCGCCACTAAGTGGCGGTGACGTCACCACGACGCTTGTGCCAGGCCATGTGCACTCACACATCTACAAAAACAACACAACAACAACAACAACCGCCATTCGCCACTAAGTGGCGGTGACGTCACCACGACGCTTGTGCCAGGCCATGTGCACTCACACATCTACAAAAACAACACAACAACAACAACAACCGCCAATCGCCACTAAGTGGCGGTGACGTCACCACGACGCTTGTGCCAGGCCATGTGCACTCACACATCTACAAAAACAACACAACAACAACAACCGCCATTCGCCACTAAGTGGCGGTGACGTCACCACGACGCTTGTGCCAGGTCATGTGCACTCACACATCTACAAAAACAACACAACAACAACCGCCATTCGCCACTAAGTGGCGGTGACGTCACCACGACGCTTGTGCCAGGCCAAGTGCACCTTGAGGCCGCCACGTGAAGTGTCGAACGCCCGCCGGCAGGAGGTCACGGGGCAGACCCAGCAGGTGCAACGGGTCGACTGACCGAGATGACTGACCAAGATAACTGGCTGATGCACCACCTGTGCCCCCCTACTGTACCAACTTGCTGTGCTTTCATAATCAACGTTGTTGGGTGTTAGATCGCGTTATTTATAAATGTGTCGTAACCCTCCACCACCCGACACGGCCAATCAGTAAAAAAGTGTCACGTTGACAAAAGACAAATTAGTTCACTGCTTTAGCCCACCGGTGTGTTGAAGCGCGAAACCACAACATTTACAATTTGAGTAGCACGACGTTTCACTGGTAATTGCATCCAGCATCATCGGGCAATTCGCCAGAATGGTGAGGCTCTGCTGTGTCGCGGCGCTCCGCTCGTTGTTGTGAGCAAAAACACACACACACCCACCCACCCACCCACTCATCCACCTACGGACCCCACCCCACCCACCTCTTTCCCGTCATGAGCGTCTCCACGAGGATGGAAACCAGCTGCTTGCGATCGTCCTCCGTGCCATGCTCGTATACCAGCGCCAGCCCCTTGGAGGCCACGTCCTGACTCAACTCTGCAGCACGGAGCGGGGCGGCCAACGAGCCGGAGGTCATCGTTCCACGTCGACTACCTCGCCTGGTGCGCAGGAAGTCGTGGGTTCGATCGCGACCCCTGACGACGCCTGCTGCTGTATATTTGGAGTTTGTGTACCTCTTTCTCATCATCATCATCATCACAGTTGCGAGATGTCAACTACCTCGCCTGGTGCGCAGGAGGTCGTGGGTTCGATCGCGACCCTGACGATGCATGCTGCTGTATATTTGGAGTTTGCGTGTCTCTCTCATCATCACAACGGTAGTTAGGAGATGCTAACTACCTCGCCTGGTGCGTAGGAGGTCGTGGGTTCGATCGCGACGCTGACAATGCCTGCTGCTGTATGTTTGCAGTTTGTGTGCCTCTTTCTCATCATCATCATCATCATCACAGTTGGGAGATGTCAACTACCTCGCCTGGTGCGCAGGAGGTCGTGGGTTTTTTTAGCGATGCTGACGAAGCCTGCTGCTGTATATGTGGAGTTTGTGTGTCTCTTTCTCATCATCATCGCAGTGCGAGATGTTAACTACCTCGCCTGGTATATAGGAAGTCGTGGGTTCGATCGCGACCCCTGACGCCTGCTGCTGTATATTTGCAGTTTGTGTGCCTCTTTCTCATCATCATCATCACAGTTGCGAGATGTTAACTACCTCGCCTGGTGCGCAGGAGGTCGTGGGTTCGATCGCGACCATGACGTCTGTTGTATATTTGGAGCCTGCGTGTCTCTCTCTCATCGTCATCACGGTGGCTAGATGTTAACTACCTCGCCTGGTGCGCAGGAGGTCGTGGGTTCGATCGCGACGCTGACGATGCCTGCTGCTGTATATGTGGAGTTTGCATCTCTCTCATCATCTCAACGGTGGCTAGAAGATGTTAACTACCTCGCCTGGTGTACAGAAAGTCGTGGGTTCGATCCCGACCCTGACGCCTGCTGCTGTATATTTGGAGCCTGCGGTGTCTCTCTCTCATCATCACAACGGTGGCTAGGAGATGTTAACCACCTCGCCTGGTGCACAGAAAGTCGTGGGTTCGATCCCGACCATGACGCCTGCTGCTGTGTATTTGGAGTTTGCGTGTTTTCTCTCCGCCGTGGTCGTGTGGATTTTTCTCCGGGCGCTCCGGTTTTTCACTCCACGTTCACAATCAACATCACCACGCGTTTAGAGAAGTTTGCGGCTGCTAAAAATGTCCACGTGCCGAGAAGCCACTTTCGTTGGGCGACCATTTCTGAATAAGAGCTACGTACGTAGCCCAGTGAGCCTTACCTGGTAAAATATAAATAATTGTTTAGACTTAGTTGAACACGTCGGCTTTCGCGACCAATATCATCCACGGCTCGCCAACGCACCGCCGGCGTGCTGTACTCGTGACGAATTGGCCACGTTAAGTTTCGATTTAAAGCTTCTTTCGTGACCGCAGGGATTCATCTTCTTGGTTCTTTCAGTAAAGTCACGTAGAATGGAAGTAATAAAAATAAAACATAATAAAATACAATTCTCACGACGACCCGGCCGGGTACGGGTACCCGTTTGCGACCCTGGTGCGGCCGGGTACGGGTACGGGTAAGGAATCAAAACCCGTTTGCGACCTCTGCTGACAGCTACTTAAACGGACGGAAATAGATGAAACGTCTAACGCTCATAGTGAAGCCGTGGGGGTGGGGCGAGGGGCGAGGGGCAAGGCCTTACCGTCGTTCTCGGACAGCATGCCGGTGAAGGCTTCCTGGATCTCCTTGAGCTGACACTGGTGGGGGGGGGGGGGGGAGACGGAGGGCACGCAATGACATTCCACGCGGGGCGGCGGGGACACCACAGTTGGCTTGTTTGTTTCACAAGTCGAGAACGCGAGAGGCCGCGTTGAGCCTCATGCGCACGAGAGCTTGACCTGCGTTCCGCTGGTCGGGGAGCGCGAGGATTTGCTGCCGAGCTGCATAATGGAGCCCCGGTGATTTTCGCGGCGTAAAATGATCGGATTTGGCAAATCTGGTTGTGTTTGATGCACGTTGGGCGCAATGTCAAGGAGACGTCTGGATTTCGATGGCTGTCGACAGAAGTCATGTTGTTTTTTTGTGGATGACAGATGCGGTCCCCGTTACTTTTCTTTCCTGTAGAATTTGCGTGAATAAAAGTTCTATTGTAGAAAAAAAACAAAGAGAGGGAAGGGAGGGAGAAGGGAGGGAGGGAGAGAGAGGGGAGGGAGGGACAGGGAGGGGAGGGAGAGGGGAGGGAGAGGGGAGGGAGGGAGAGGGGAGGAGGGAGAGGGGAGGGGGAGGGAGAGGGGAGGGAGAGGGGTGGAGAGGGAGAAGGGAGGGAGAGAGGAGGGGAGGGAAAGGGGAGAGAGAGGGGAGGGAGGGAGGGAGGGAGAGGGGAGAGAGAGGGAGGGGAGGGAGGGAGAGGGGAGGGAGAGGGGAGAGAGAGGGGAGGGAGGGAGGGAGGGAGAGGGGAGAGAGAGGGGAGAGATGGAGGGAGGGATATGGGAGGGAGAGAGAGGGGAGGGAGAGGGGAGAGAGAGGGGAGGGAGGGAGAGGGGAGGGATGGAGAGGGGACGGAGGGAGAAGGGAGGGAGGGAGGGGAGGGAGGGAGAGGGGAGGGGAGGGAGAGGGGAGGGAGAGGGGAGGGAGGGAGGGAAAGGGGGGGGAGAGAGAGGGGAGGGAGGAAGGAAGGGAGAGGGGAGGGAGGGAGAGGGGACGGAGGGAGAAGGGAGGGAGGGATGGACGGAGGGAGAGGGGAGGGAGAGGGAGGGGAGGGAGGGAGAGGGGAGGGAGAGGGGAGAGAGAGGGGAGGGAGAGGGGAGAGAGGGGGGAGGGAGGGAGAGGGGACGGAGGAAGGGAGAGGGGACGGAGAGGGGAGGGAGGGAGAGGGAGAAGGGAGGGAGAGGGGAGGGAGAGGGGAGGGACGGACGGAGGGAGGGAGGCGACACGGGGGGGGGTGAGCGGTGTGAGCGGGGTCACCTTGACGGCGGAGTGATATCCGAGGCGCTGCACGATGGAGAGCAGCCACACGGAGGCGGCGTGCCGCACGTGCGGGTTGGGGCTGGGCACGTGGCGCGCGAGGACCTCGTTCAACAGCCACGCCACCTCGTCGTTGCCGCCTCCCACTGGCGCGGGCAAGAGGACGGACCGTGAGCGCGGCAGGGACCACGGCGGCGCACAGGGGAGAGGGGACGGAGGGAGGGAGAGTGGAGGGAGATGGGAGGGAGAGTGGAGGGAGAGTGGAGGGAGATGGGAGGGAGAGGGAGGAAGAGGGGAGGGAGGGGGGAGGGAGAGGGGAGGGAGATGGGAGGGAGAGTGGAGGGAGAGGGGAGGGAGATGGGAGGGAGAGGGAGGAAGAGGGGAGAGAGATGGGAGGGATGGAGAGGGGACGGAGGGAGAAGGGAGGGAGTCATGTTTGCATAGACCACAATACCTGCAGTCATAAAGTCACGTAGAAGGGAAATAATACAATAATCAAGGTCACGTGGAATCCATCCCCGTAGAGGTGGTTAAATTTCGATTTAAAGCTTTCATGACTGCAGGGATTCATCTTCTTGGTTCTTTCGGTAAAGTCACGTAGAAGGCAAACAATAAAATAATAAAAATAAAACATAATAAAATAATGCAATTCTCACGACGTTTCGGCCACAACGCAAGCAGCCGAAACGTCGTGAGAATTGTATTTTATTATGTTTTATTTTAACTATTTTGATCATTTCCCTTCTACGTGACTTTACCGAAAGAACCAATAAGGTAGCAGCACCTAACGGAGGCCGGTGTGGCACACGAGGTAGGGATGTTTCACGCGCACTGAACCGGGTGCTCTCGTTTTTAGGCCGAGTCGACCTAGGGGAGGTCCAAGACCAGTTCAGACAACTGCTGTCACCGGTACCGGCCAGAAGCGGGAATGGAACTCGCGTCGCCCGGCTTCGTAGCACTTCCGCTCCCCAAAGACAAAGATGCCCCGTAAAGCCCCAACAGAGTGTTGGGGCAAGTGCTGTTAGCGAGTAGCAGGACATTGTGAATGCCACTGGCACAGTGGCACACGAGGGGGTGGGTGGGTGTTGGGGAAACATCACCACCCCCGGCCGCATACCCTGCCAGGTGCTCGTTTGAGGCTGAGTCGACCTAGGGGATGGTTGATGATGCTGGTGGTTTTGTGGGAGATGTTGGTGATGATGTCGGTGATGATGTAGGTGATGATGTAGGTGATGGTGTAGGTGATGATGTAGGTGATGGTGTAGGTGAGGGTGATGGTGTAGGTGATGGTGTAGGTGATGGTGTAGGTGATGGTGTAGGTCAGGGGTCTGCAACCTTTAAGACATAAAGAGCCACTTGGACCCGTTTCCGAAGGAAAAAAATAAACTGGGAGCCGCAAAACCATTGCAACATTTAAAACAAATATAACACTGCATATATTGTTTCTTACCTTATTGCTATATATATAGGATCGTGCAGTCAGCTGTCAATCTGAATAAAAAAAGGACTTTTTCACTTAACAATGTAAAATATATTTTTGCAAATTAATAGCTAAATTACCTGGTTAATGGGATTTTTGCTCCTGAACCTCAGTGCACAGTGTCTGCACATCAGGGCTGTAAGACGTCACCTTCATTTTCACACAGGCTTGCAAGCTGTCATCTGTGAGGCGTGATCGATGTTTGTTTTTAATATAGTTCATGTTGGAGAAGACCTGCTCACATACATATGTGGAGCGAAGATCGACAGGACTCCAAATGCATACTTTTTCATGTTTATATAAGTGTTGGGGATGGCATTCCATGTTTCGAATACAAGTTTGTCCTGTTTGGGAAGGTTTTCAATATCACTCCATTTATGATTTTGAGCCAGAATGGCCTTCTGACGGGCAACATCCTCAAGAGTAGCGGTCAAGCATTTTAACTTGGACACCCATATATCTTTGTCGGCTATATCGGCCAGTTCCATCTCAAGATCAGGTTGACTTACACCTGCAAATGCAGTCATATTCAATAGGGATGGATCGATCGCCAGGGGAGTGACAGGGAAGGATAATGTCGTTTTTTCCTCTCTGAACTCACAGAATCGTTTCCCAAACGAACTTTGCATTGTGGTGATTGCAGACTTGAAATATTCCAAATTTATCGTATCATGACTTTGTTTGAACTCTCTCAAAGAGGGAAAGTGAGACAGTGTACCTCTCTGTAAATCTTTGACAAACACTGTCAACTTGCGCTCGAATGCCAAAACCTCCTCCAGCATGTGCAGGGCTGTGCCTCCTTTCCCCTGAAGGGTTGTATTTAGCGTGTTTAGATGTGCTGTCATGTCTACCATAAAATTTAATTTTTCCAGCCACTCTGGCTGTTCCAGCTCAGCAAAGGTGAGCTCTTTGCTGCCCAGGAAGGTTTTTACTTCTTCCAAACATGTGACAAAGCAACGTTATTGCCTGTCACCGGGCGGGCAGTGTGGAGCGGAGCGGCGACCTGTCAGCAGCGGCAACGCCAGAGCAGGTGTCACAGTGCGCCTCCTCCCCTCGCTAGCATCCGCCCCGGAGCCGCGGTCAAGGTTCAAAAGAGCCGCATGCGGCTCCGGAGCCGCAGGTTGCCGACCCCTGGTGTAGGTGATGGTGTAGGTGATGGTGTAGGTGATGATGTAGGTGATGATGTAGGTGATGTTGTAGGTGATGGTGTAGGTGATGTTGTAGGTGATGGTGTAGGTGATGGTGTAGGTGATGGTGTAGGTGATGATGTAGGTGATGATGTAGGTGATGATGTAGGTGATGATGTAGGTGATGTTGTAGGTGATGATGTAGGTGATGATGTAGGTGATGTTGTAGGTGATGGTGTAGGTGATGGTGTAGGTGATGGTGTAGGTGATGGTGTAGGTGATGATGTAGGTGATGATGTAGGTGATGATGTAGGTGATGATGTAGGTGATGATGTAGGTGATGGTGTAGGTGATGGTGTAGGTGATGGTGTAGGTGATGGTGTAGGTGATGGTGTAGGTGATGGTGTAGGTGATGGTGTAGGTGATGGTGTAGGTGATGGTGTAGGTGATGTTGTAGGTGATGGTGTAGGTGATGGTGTAGGTGATGGTGTAGGTGATGGTGTAGGTGATGGTGTAGGTGATGATGTAGGTGATGATGTAGGTGATGGTGTAGGTGATGGTGTAGGTGATGATGTAGGTGATGATGTAGGTGATGATGTAAGTGATGGTGTAGGTGATGATGTAGGTGATGGTGTAGGTGATGGTGTAGGTGATGATGTAGGTGATGATGTAGGTGATGATGTAAGTGATGGTGTAGGTGATGATGTAGGTGATGATGTAGGTGATGATGTAGGTGATGATGTAGGTGATGATGTAGGTGATGATGTAAGTGATGGTGTAGGTGATGGTGTAGGTGATGGTGTAGGTGATGGTGTAGGTGATGATGTAGGTGATGGTGTAGGTGATGGTGTAGGTGATGATGTAGGTGATGATGTAGGTGATGTTGTAGGTGATGGTGTAGGTGATGATGCAAGTGATGGTGTTGGTGATGGTGTAGGTGATGATGTAGGTGATGGTGTAGGTGATGGTGTAGGTGATGGTGTAGGTGATGGTGTAGGTGATGATGTAGGTGATGGTGTAGGTGATGGTGTAGGTGATGATGTAGGTGATGGTGTAGGTGATGGTGTAGGTGATGATGTAGGTGATGGTGTAGGTGATGATGTAGGTGATGGTGTAGGTGATGGTGTAGGTGATGATGTAGGTGATGGTGTAGGTGATGGTGTAGGTGATGGTGTAGGTGATGATGTAGGTGATGATGTAGGTGATGATGTAGGTGATGGTGTAGGTGAT
>NC_136277.1:11840285-11841864 GCF_964198595.1 Lampetra fluviatilis
GTGTGAGTAGTCTATGGGTCTCTGTGTGAGTAGTCTATGGGTCTGTGTGTGAGTAGTCTATGGGTCTCTGTGCGAGTAGTCTATGGGTCTCTGTGCGAGTAGTCTTTGGGTCTGTGTGTGAGTAGTCTATGGGTCTCTGTGGGAGTAGTCTATGGGTCTGTGTGTGAGTAGTCTATGGGTCTCTGTGTGAGTAGTCTATGGGTCTCTGTGCGAGTAGTCTATGGGTCTGTGTGTGAGTAGTCTATGGGTCTCTGTGCGAGTAGTCTATGGGTCTGTGTGTGAGTAGTCTATGGGTCTCTGTGTGAGTAGTCTATGGGTCTCTGTGTGAGTAGTCTATGGGTCTCTGTGCGAGTAGTCTATGGGTCTGTGTGTGAGTAGTCTATGGGTCTCTGTGCGAGTAGTCTATGGGTCTCTGTGCGAGTAGTCTATGGGTCTCTGTGTGAGTAGTCTATGGGTCTCTGTGTGAGTAGTCTATGGGTCTCTGTGTGAGTAGTCTATGGGTCTCTGTGTGAGTAGTCTATGGGTCTCTGTGCGAGTAGTCTATGGGTCTCTGTGTGAGTAGTCTATGGGTCTCTGTGCGAGTAGTCTATGGGTCTCTGTGTGAGGAGTCTACGTGACGTATGTGACGTACGTGCGTACGTGACGTACGTGCTGACATACGTAAGCACAGCTTAAACAACATACGTGTGTACAAATACAAATAAATGTTTCTCATTATTTGTGTTATTTGCTACTTACCTTTCCCATGCTATTAGAATCGGGGGTTTTCCCCCCATTTTTTCTGGCAACAAAACCGAAACTTTTTTTTACAAGGAATCAAAAACACCCTTTTCTTATATTTTGGTTACTGGCAAAGGAGGTCAAACGATTCCCTTACGCTACGTCACGATACTGGCGATAGCGCCACGTAAAATAAAATAACGATTTATCGATCGCTCGATCGCTCGATCGATCGATCGATCAATCGATCGCTCACCCCCCCCTCCCCTCCACACCCTCCACCGGAAACCCCTCGCTGGGATTTGCGACGGCTCAAAAAACTCGAAATCAAAAGCGCGGGGAGCTGCCCCGGCCTCGCTCACCTTGTGCGCTTCTTTGCCGGAGCGTATTTTTGCCAGCAGCGTCTCCACCAGGGAGAGCTTGGAGAGTCCGGATCCGGAATCTGGAAGGGGCAGCGATCCGCTCCGTGCGATCTCTCCCAGCGCGACGCAGCCGGCCATGCTGAGCATCGGTGAGGAGTTTCCCACAAACGCGCCTTGTGTGTGCGTGCGCGTGTGGGACAAACACAACGATCACCCTCTCCCCTCCCCCGCCCCAACACCGCGTAGAAATGCGGCACAAGAAGGACATGATGGGTGGATGGGTGGGTGGGTGTTCGCTAACAGCACTTGCCCCTACAGTCTGTTAAGGCTATACGGGAGATCTCTGTCTTTGTCTTTGTTGTTGCGAGCACCTCGCCAGGGTACCGGTTTCACCCGGCGCAGACAATCAGTAGAAAGGTTTAAATTTCGATTTAAAGCTTTCGTGACTGCAGGGATTCATCTTCTTGGTTCTTAGAGTCGCGGCGACTCAATGGGTC
>NC_136277.1:11847064-11964564 GCF_964198595.1 Lampetra fluviatilis
GAAAGCACCGTGGGGATCAGGTAACCGCCGACATCCACGTGAGCTCCAGCGGAATTCGGCTCGGCCATCGAACCGGGCGCCGTCGTGCGGCGCTTCCGGACGCGCCACGCCCCGGCCGTCTGGAACGCTCTCTTCCGTTCCGACGCTACGAAGCGCGCCGGGGGCTGTGCGACTCATCAGCTAGATTGACAAACGGCGTTTTGTGTTGAGTTTAGTTTGTCGTCATTCCCCCGCACCTCTCGATTAGCACGGTTGTCGACATATACGGTGGCGCCTATGTACGTACGTACATAAGCGCGGAGATGCTAACTACACCTGACTCTGCTCTTCGTCGTCGTCGTCGTCATCATCCCTCTGAGGTCGATACAATCGGTACCGCTTTGCGGGAGGTCAACAGCGACGGGAAATGTTTCACCAGCGGCCCGGCGGAAACCCGACGTGCATTTCAACGGTGGGGCGAGTTCACCGTCAGCGGCGCGGTTCTGATCTTTGGCCATTGCCGCGGCGTCAACAAACCGCTCGGCGCAGAGAAACCACTTCGCGTTGGCCGCTTCGATGTCCTGGGAAGCGGCACGGGCGGCACTACGGGGTCCGCTGTGGTCACGAGCTTTGATCGGAGAGCGCAGAGGCCCCGCTCCGAACGCAGAACATCGGCCGACGCGGCTTCTCCGCGCGAATCACGCGTCGTTATGAAGCCTCTTCTTGGTTCTTTCGGTAAAGTCACGTAGAATGGAAATAATAAAATAATAAAAATAAAACAAAATAAAATACAATTCTCACGACGTTTCGGCCACAACGCAAGCAGCCGTCCTCAGGTGAAGAACAGGTCTGTCGGAAAGACAGCGTCTGACAGACCTGTTCTTCACCTGAGGACGGCTGCTTGCGTTGTGGCCGAAACGTCGTGAGAATTTCATTTTGTTATATTTTTATTATTTTATTACTTCCCTTCTACGTGACTTTACCGAAAGAACCAAGAAGAAGATGAATCCCTGCGGTCACGAAAGAAGCTTTCGATGGTTATGAAGCCGTTCGCTTCGGCTGATGGTGCAGATCATGGTGGGCGGGTGTGGTGGGGGGTGGGTGAGAGTGCGAGGGGTGGACATGTGTGTAAAGTGTTGTTGTAGTTTGCAAAAGCAAGCTTTACCACCGCCACCATCACCACCACGAGGAGGATGAGGATGATGAGGAGGGGGAGGAGATTCCACTTTAATCCGGCACGGGAAGAAGCGGCTGGAGCCCATGTTCGAAGTCTTCGGGCTCAACGCCGGCTCATCTGAGTAAAGCAAGTCTACAGCCCCTTGAGCGTCGGTCATCGTGCCGGGCTGCATTCTCGTTTAGCTCCCCGGGGTGGGCGAAAAGTTCTCTAGATTTGAAGCTTTCGTGACGGCAAGGATTCATATTCTTAGGTGTTTTTTCGGTAAAGTCACGTAGGTAAAAAAGTTAAAATGAAATTTAATAAAAGTAAAATGAAATGTAAAAAAATATATATAAAAAAAAAAGCTTGTGTTGCCTCCGAAACGTCGTGATTTAGATTTAGATTTTTATTTTATTTTACTTTTATTCATTTTAATTTTTTACCTACGTGACTTTACCGAAAAAACCTAAGAATATGAAAAGTTCTCTCTCAAGGCTGATCCCCGGGGGGGGTGTGAGTTGTGAGTTGGGCGACAATAATCCCCTCCGTTCGTACGGATTAACAACGACAGATTAAAGATGCAACTTTTGCATTTGTTATCCATTCACTCGCTTGTTCGAAAGGCTGAGCGGATGTCGTCCGCTCCTCCTTAAAAGGAGTCAAGGATGGTGGCAGCAGCAGTAAGCAGCAGCAGCAGCAGGTGAGTGTTTGCGATGCGGGCCGACGAATCTTCGAAGCGCCGTTTCGCGCAAAGACGTCGTCGCCCGTTCCGCGAACGCCGCTCGCCAAAGCGGCCCGACTCACCGCACGGACGCTCATCGCCGTCCTCCGCAAGTCCACCCGCGTCTCCCGCGCCGGGCGCACCCGCGTCCGAGGGAGAAGCCGCCGCATATATCCCATCGTCCCCCAGCCTCCGCGCGCACAGCAGCAGCTCCCGGCTCAGGCCGCTGAACAGAGCGAGCAGCGCGTCCACCAGCCCTCCCAGCGTCACGTCGCCAGGGTAGGAGGCGGCCGCATCATCGTCGTGGTGGTGCCCGTCGCCCCGCAGGGCCTTCACCACCTGCCGCAGCACGGCGTAGAAGCCGAAGGGCAGGCGGTCGCGCGCCGCGGCCAGCAGCTCGGCACGCACGAGGCCGTCCCCGACGCAGGCGCGCAGGACCCCGTAGTCCCGGATGCCCAGCTCCGAGTCCATGGCCCGGGCCACCTCCTCGTTCACGCCCTGCGCCTCCAGCCACGCCGGGAAGTCGTCCGTCGGCTCGGGGGGCACCGGGGCGGACACCGCGCACGCCATGCTGGCGGTGATGCTGCGGGGAGATGATGGGTTTACACTATAGAGCGGTAGTTGGATGTGAGAACGTCTTGCGTGCGAGATGCTGTCGCCAAAGTTGCTCACGGTGACATTGGAAGATACATTTGCACACGGCGTTGGTGTACGGTGATTTTCCTGCAATATTTTGCTGTCTTTTCTTGGATTTTCTATTTGCGCTCAGTCACATATTCACTTTAAGATGTTTTTTTGTTCGTGTTTTAGTTTTTTGTTTGTTGCGGTTGCACCCGATTCAAGAGCCAAATGGCTCACAGGGCTACACCTAATAAATGAAACTTGAAACTTGAACAAGGCTGAGGCATGAATATTATTGGAGACATCTTCTTGGTTCTTTCGGTAAAGTCACGTAGAAGGGAAGTAAAGTAGCCGAAACGTCGTGAGAAATGTATTTTATTATGTTTTATTTTTATTATGTTATTACTTCCCTTCTACGTGACTTTACCGAAAGAACCAAGAAGATGAATCCCTGCAGTCACGAAAGCAGCTTTAAATCGAAATTATTGGAGACATCGGTCATCTTAGATGTGCGCATGTATGTGCACGCCATGCTGGCGTAGAGGCGGACCGACGAATTTAGGGGGGAGAAGAATGAAACGGCAAGTGGATTTTCACCGCTATCGCCTCGTCCGAGGGTTTTTTTTATCTTGGGCAACGCAGCCCGACGAAGAGAGATTGCGAGGGTTCGTGACCGGCTGGGCGGATCTGTCGGACACGAACTTTCTGTTTTTTTTTCTTGGTTCTTTCGGTAAAGTCATCACGTAGAATGGAAATAATAAAATAATAAAAATAAAACATTAAATAATTCTCACGACGACGTTCCGGCCACAACGCAAGCAGCCGTCCTCAGGTGAAGAACAGGTCTGTCGGAAAGACAGCGTCTGAATGAATAAATATACGCTGCCAAGCTTGGTGGTGTTTCATTCAGACGCCGTCTTTCCGACAGACCTGTTCTTCACCTGAGGACGGCTGCTTGCGTTGTGGCCGAAACGTCGTGAGAATTGTATTTTATTATGTTTTATTTTCATTATTTTATTATTTCCCTTCTACGTGACTTTACCGAAAGAACCAAGAAGATGAATCCATGCTGCAGTCACGAAAGCTTTACATCGAAATTTGTTCTGTTTCGATTAAGACATTTTAATAAATACGTGTTGGGAGCAATTCATGTCTTTTAAGTTTTCATCGTACATCGTGCTACTCATTGACATGCTAATTTCTCTAACCCCTCCCTCTCTCCCCGCCCCCGCCCCCCCCCTTTCTCTATTTAAGGCCTCGACACAGAGGCAAGTTTCTCTGTGTGCCTATGTTTGCTCTCTCTCTATGTATCTCTGTGATATCTGTTTCTGCTTATATGTCTGTCTATATGTCTCTGGTTCTAGCATTCTCAGGAAGGACGTAATCAACCAGGTAGGGTGTTGACTGTTATGTTATCCAAATCTCTCTGTTGTATTACATTACATTTCTAAGTACACTAGATTTGTGTTTCTATTTCATTTATACCTGATAATGATGATGATTGCTTGTGTTGCAATCGAAACGTCGCATGCTAGAATTTAATTTAATTTATTATTTTCTCTTTATACGTCACTTTACCGAAAGAACCAAAGAATACTCCCTTGCACAGATTCATTCAATTCTGTCACAGGCAGGAGGAGAGGGGGGGGCTCCTACAGCAATGCCTCACACGCCCCAGCAGGGGCGTGTAGCGAGCAGTTGCAGGGGCTGCGCCTTCAACCCTTGAACTCTCATCGCAGAGCCACTCATGTCTCTCACCTGGCGAAGGGTGGGGGGTGAGGGGGTGGGGGGTGGGGGGGTGAGGGTGGAGGGGGGACGGGGGGTGGGGGCTCGTGCTGCAGTTGGCCACCTCGCCTCACCTCCTCTCCTCCCCTCTGCAGATTCCACACGGGAGGGACCGCGCGCATTTGACTCGCGCGGAGGAGCGGGCGGGGGGGGGGTGACGTGAGCTGAGGCTGCAGGGTCCGCGGCGATGTCCCCGCTCAGTGGGCACTCGCGAGCCCCGGTCCATGATTGACAGCGCGGACAAGCGGCGATGTCTCATCATCATCATCATCACTCATCATCACTCATCATCATCACTCATCATCATCATCACTCATCATCATCACTCATCATCATCATCAGTGATGATGATCATCATCATCACTCATCATCACTCATCATCATCACTCATCATCATCACTCATCATCATCATCAGTGATGATGATCATCATCATCATCACTCATCATCATCACTCATCATCATCACTCATCATCATCACTCATCATCATCATCACTCATCATCATCACTCATCATCATCATCAGTGATGATGATCATCATCATCATCACTGATCATCATCATCACTCATCATCATCACTCATCATCATCATCAGTGATGATGATCATCATCATCATCATCATCACTCATCATCACTCATCATCATCACTCATCATCATCACTCATCATCATCATCAGTGATGATGATCATCATCATCATCATCACTCATCATCACTCATCATCATCACTCATCATCATCACTCATCATCATCACTCATCATCATCACTCATCATCATCATCAGTGATGATGATCATCATCATCATCATCACTCATCATCACTCATCATCATCACTCATCATCATCACTCATCATCATCATCAGTGATGATGATCATCATCATCATCATCACTCATCATCACTCATCATCATCACTCATCATCATCACTCATCATCATCACTCATCATCATCACTCATCATCATCATCAGTGATGATGATCATCATCATCATCATCATCACTCATCATCATCACTCATCATCATCACTCATCATCATCATCAGTGATGATGATCATCATCATCACTCATCATCACTCATCATCATCACTCATCATCATCACTCATCATCATCATCAGTGATGATGATCATCATCATCATCATTACTCATCATCACTCATCATCATCACTCATCATCATCACTCATCATCATCACTCATCATCATCATCACTCATCATCATCACTCATCATCATCATCAGTGATGATGATCATCATCATCATCACTGATCATCATCATCACTCATCATCATCACTCATCATCATCATCAGTGATGATGATCATCATCATCACTCATCATCACTCATCATCATCACTCATCATCATCACTCATCATCATCATCATCAGTGATGATGATCATCATCATCACTCATCATCACTCATCATCATCACTCATCATCATCACTCATCATCATCACTCATCATCATCATCACTCATCATCATCACTCATCATCATCATCAGTGATGATGATGATCATCATCATCATCACTCATCATCATCATCAGTGATGATGATCATCATCATCATCATCACTCATCATCACTCATCATCATCACTCATCATCATCACTCATCATCATCATCAGTGATGATGATCATCATCATCATCATCACTCATCATCACTCATCATCATCACTCATCATCATCACTCATCATCATCACTCATCATCATCACTCATCATCATCATCAGTGATGATGATCATCATCATCATCATCATCACTCATCATCACTCATCATCATCACTCATCATCATCACTCATCATCATCATCAGTGATGATGATCATCATCATCATCATCACTCATCATCATCACTCATCATCATCACTCATCATCATCATCAGTGATGATGATCATCATCATCACTCATCATCACTCATCATCATCACTCATCATCATCACTCATCATCATCATCAGTGATGATGATCATCATCATCATCATCACTCATCATCACTCATCATCATCACTCATCATCATCACTCATCATCATCACTCATCATCATCATCACTCATCATCATCACTCATCATCATCATCAGTGATGATGATCATCATCATCATCACTGATCATCATCATCACTCATCATCATCACTCATCATCATCATCAGTGATGATGATCATCATCATCATCACTGATCATCATCATCATCACTCATCATCACTCATCATCATCACTCATCATCATCACTCATCATCATCATCAGTGATGATCATCATCATCACTCATCATCATCAGTGATCATCATCATCACTCATCATCACTGATTATCATCATCACTCATCATCACTGATGATCATCATCATCACTGATCAACATTGATCATCATCATCATCACTCATCATCATTGATCATCATCATCACTGATGATCATCATCATAAATCATCATCACTGATAAGCATCACTGATTATCATCATCACTCATCATCACTGATGATGATAATCATCATCACTGATCATCATCATCATTGATCATCATCACTCATCATCACTCATCATCATCACTGATGATGATCATCATCATCAACATCATCTCTGATGATCGTCATCATCATCATCATCATCATCTCTGATCATCACTGATCATCATCATCATCACTGATCATCATCATCATCTCTGATCATCAGTGATCATCATCACTGATGATCATCATCATCAACATCATCATCATCATCACTGATCATCATCACTGATGATCATCAACATCATTGATCATCATCATCACTGATGATCATCATCATCAACATTGATCATCAACATCATCACTCATCATCATCACTGATGATCATCATCATCACTCATCATCACTCATCATCATCACTGATCATCATCACTCATCATCATCACACTCATCATCACTCATCATCATCACACTCATCATCACTCATCATCATCATCAGTGGTGATCATCATCATCATCATCAGTGATCATCATCATCACTCATCATCATCATCAACATTATCATCATCATCACTGATCATCAGTGATCATCATCACTGATGATCATCATCATCAACATCATCATCATCACTGATCATCATCATCACTCATCATCACTCATCATCATCACTGATGATGATCATCATCATCAACATCATCTCTGATGATCGTCATCATCATCATCATCATCTCTGATCATCACTAATCATCATCATCATCACTGATCATCATCACTGATCATCATCATCACTGATGATAATCGGCTATCATTTGTGACGGACGGGTCACTGCTGAGAAAGAGCTAAATAGGCTCAGTTGAGCCTTAATTGATCAAATTACAAAAAAAAAGTTTAGTTTCGTGAGCAGTGTCAGCGCTTGTAGAGGAAAGGCCGTCGTACCGGGTCGTACCGGAGCACGTACCGTTCAGATCATGGGCTTTGAACGTGAACGGCCTCGCCTGGCACGCAGAGAAAGGAGGTCGTGGGGCAGAGGTCGCAAATGGGTTTTGATTCCTTACCCGTACCCGTACCCGGCCGCACCAGGGTCGCAAACGGGTACCCGTACCCTACCCGTACCCTACCCGTACCCTACCCCTACCGTACCCTACCCGTACCCTACCCGTACCCGTACCCTACCCGTACCTTACCCGTACCCTACCCGTACCCGTCCCCGCACCCCTACCCGTACCCTACCCGTACCCTACCCGTACCCTACCCGATACCCGTACCCTACCCGTACCCGGCCGGGTTTGCTTTGCAACCTCTGGGATGAAGCCATGTTGCAGGCGCGGGTGGGTTGATTCTAGGAACTTGAATTGTGAGAAGAGACAAGACGTTGGGAGATGAGTGACAAACGGTGACTCACCAGTGACTCACGGCCTACCCGTACCCGTACCCGGCCGCACCAGGGTCGCAAACCGGCCGGGTACGGGTAGCCGGGTATCGGGTAGGGTACGGGTAATCGGGTACCCGGTTGCGACCTCTGTGACGTAGGGTTTAAATTTTGTTCACAAAGCGCCGCAAGTTCCTAGTTGGGCCACGGGGAGGCGCTGTGGTGGCGGTTTCAACGCAGTGGGGCCTCCATAGGAGTATTATTCTAGGGTTTTGTCGGTAAAGTCACGTAGGTAAAAAATAAAAATAAATAAAAGTAAAATAAATAAAATACAATAAAAATAAAAATCACGACGTTTCGGAGGCAACACAAGCTTCCGTCTTCAGGTGGAACCGTCACAGCACAATTGCTGTATCAAGTAAATGAGAAATCCCAGGAGACCCGACCCCGTATATATACTGGTTGAGGTGTGGCTGAAACTACGGCTAGTCTACATCGGAGGAGGGCTGAGCGATGAATCGATCTCAAATCGAAATCGCAATTTGAAACGAATGCGATCAGCAAATCTCGCAAAGGCTGCGATTTTTTTTGGCGATTTTAAATTGTCTTCATTACTTTTCTTATTGGAATTGTTTTACTTTTTTGTTGTTATAACTTTATTAATTTGACTTGTTTCGATTTAAAGCGTTCGTGACTGCAAGGATTCATGTTCTTGATTCTTTCGGTAAAGTCACGTAGAAGGGAAATAATAACAGAGCTGTCGGAAAGACAGCGTCTGTTTTTCACCTGAGGACGGCTGCTTGCGTTGTGGCCGAAACGTCGTGAGAATTTTTATTATGTTTTATTTGTATTATTTTATTATTTCCCTTCTACGTAACTTTACCGAAAGAAGCAATTATATTAACAATTGTTCTATGTTTGATTGTTCTATGTCAATTTAGACATTTTAATGAATGCATCTTGGAAACAATTCAAATCTTTTAAGTTCTTATCCTTGCATTAGAATAGAAATAGCGGTTCATATTTTGATGGTATCACGTGGTAATGCTCCATCACGTGTTTTAAATCTGTGACACAGCGAATATTGAACTGCAACTTGACTTTAAAAAAGATGTAATCGCAAATTAAATTGCATCGCAATGTCGGTCTGAAACATCGCAACTAGGGGACTGTCCATAAATGACGTCACGCACCTAGGGGGTGGGGGTCAGACATTTGTGACGATGTGTGACGAGGGGGGGAGGAGGTTTGAGAAATGTGACGTCACATCAAAATGCGCAACTTTAAATAAATATAAACAACACGTTCTACTTAATTAAATAGAGTTGTTATAACAACACAAATTTGGATTAATTTTCACTATTAACTATTTGATTATTAAAATTTACTAAGGTCACCTTTCATTTATTCCATGAAGGAGCATCTTGCTTTTCCATGGGAGAATGGAGAAGCTTACATTTTGTAAATGTTTTGAATGATTGTTACACTGGTCAACACACTTTTTCTGGCATAAGGTATTCCAACGGTTTTAAGGTAATTTTGGGGGTGCCGACTCCGAATCATCTGGCATCAGTTTTAGTCTATCACATCAGGTTTTTGAGATATCAAATATTGCATTTTCAATGAAAACTGCAGAAGAAAAATATTAAATAAATGTGGATATCTACATTAAATTATATTATAAACACACTATCCTAAACATACAGCGCCATATTTTTTTAACACTAAAGCAGTCACTGACTCGCAACAACTTGCAATCATAAGTGACAGAGTCAATTTCGGGGGAAATCAATGAAAATGGGATATGCCGATAGCATAAAAATGAGATGTGATAGAGAAAATTTGAGATCAGATTTGGAATCGGCACCCTGAAATTAGTCTAAAACAGCTGCAAAAGTCCAGGCCAGAATTTTTTGTTTGTTGACCAGTGTTATTAAACATTTTAATTTTAATGATTCTACCAGGGCTTTTCATTCTGTGGAATGAATATGCGATTGTTATAATTATACTCTCCATTTTGCTTTGTTCTACTACAAAGTTTCAAGTGTTTTTGTTATAGTTATAATTACTTTAATGTTATATAATTATAAGAGAATTTCAATGTAATATTCTGAACATCTGCAGTTTTAGTTAGACGTTGAATATTTTCAAGTGAATTTTATGCTAAATTTCAGCTTTCCAACGCCTCCTTTTTAATACATTTTTTCTCCTACAACATCAGAGTGCAGCGCCACATTAAATACGCACTACAATGACAATAGTTTCGATTTAAAGCTTTCGTGACTGCAGGGATTCATCTTCTTGGTTCTTTCGGTAAAGTCACGTAGAAGGGAAATAATGAAATAAATAAATAATAATATAATAATTCTCACGACGTTTCGGCCACAACGCAAGCAGCCGTCCTCATGTGTAGAGGCAGACGCTGTCTTTCGACAGCTCTGTTATTATTTCCATTCTACGTGACTTTACCGAAAGAACCAAGAAAATGACAATAGTTTAAAGCGATTTGAAGCATGTTTATTTATTTTGGGGGGGGGGGGGGCGGCAGAGAGCTTTGTGACGTCATATTTGAGGGGGGGGGGTCTGACTTTTTGTGACGCCGTGTGACGAGGGGGGGTTGGGGGGGGGGTCAAAAATCGTCCAAAATCGCGTGACGTCATTTATGGACGGCCCCTTAAACATTTCCCCCATTATCGTTCAGCCCCTACTGCAGAGGGACAAGTCATCTTCGCTTCACCCAAGACATCCACAAGGTTTCATCTTCTTGGCTCTTTCGGTAAAGTCACGTAGAAGGGAAATAATAAAATAAGAAAAATAAAACATAATAAAATTAAATTCTCACGACGTTTCGGCCACAACGCAAGCAGCCGTCCTCAGGCGAAGAACAAGTCTGTCGGAAAGACAGCGTCTGAATATGAATCCCTGCAAGACAGCGTCTGAATATGAATCCCTGCAGTCATTTCAGACGCTGTCTTTCCGACAGACCTGTTCTTCACCTGAGGACGGCTGCTTGCCTTGTGGCCGAAACGTCGTGATAATTATTTTACTATGTTTTATTTTTATTATTTTATTATTTCCCTTCTACGTGACTTTACCGAAAGAACCAAGAAGATGAATCCCTGCAGTCACGAAAGCTTTAAATCGAAACATGCACACGGCTCGAAAACAACTCCAGCCTCCAACTCTGAATATCCAGCACGCTGTCTCCCCTCTCTGTCTCTCTCTCTCTCTGTGGCGTCTCTGTTCAACGCCGAGAGTAGTAGTAGCAGGCCTCTCGCGACCAATAGCACATTCCTGCAGAGGGAGCTGGTAGGAACGTCGGGTTGCTCGGTCAATGGCCTGCAGGGTCAACGGCCAGGGCGTGGTGTATTCCGCAAATATGGCCGACTGTGAGGGCGGGCACAAGCCGGCGTGAGTAGGTTAAACGTTGAGTTTTATAAGGGCACCACGGGGTGACCAGCCCCCTCCACCCAGCCCCACCCTTCCCACCCAGCCCCTCCCCACCCTCCCCACCCAGCCCCACCCTCCCCACGCAGCCCCTCCCCACCCTCCCCACCCAGCCCCTCCCCACCCAGCTTCACCCCTCCCCACCTAGCCCCTCCCTGCACGACGGACACAATAATCCCGTGGGCTGGTGTAACCAGGAGGTTCCGACCAGTATTATCCATCAATATCGATATTTTTACATAGTGTAAGGGGCCATCCATAAATGACGTCACGCGATTTTGGACGATTTTTGACCACCCCCCTTGTCACACGGCGTCACAAAAAGTCAGACCCCTCCCCCTCAAATATGACGTCACAAAGCTCTGCCCCCCCCCCTCCCCAAAAATATAAAACATGCTTCAAATCCTTTTAAACTATTGTCATTGTAGTGCGTATTTAATATGGCGCTGCACTCTGATGTTGTAGGAGAAAACATTTATACTGGTAGGAACCTCCTGGTTACACCAGCCCACAGGAGATTATTGTGTCCGTCCGTCCGTCCGTCAGTCGTGCATCCAAAAATGGGAGGGGTGGGGCTGGGTGGGGAGGGGCTGGTCACCCCGTGGTGCCCTTATAAAACTCAACGTTTAACCTACTCACGCCGGCTTGTGCCCGCCCTCACAGTCGGCCATATTTGCGGAATACACCACGCCGCCGTTGACCCTGGCCATTGACCGAGCAGCAATCCAACGTTCCTACCAGCTCCCTCCGCAGGAATGTGTTTAAAAAGTCTATTTAATTAAGTAGAACGTGTTGTCTATATTTATTTCAAGTTGCGCATTTTGATGTGACGTCTCATTTCTCAAACCCCCCCCCCCCCCCCCCCCATTACCCCCCCCCACTCCTCCTCCCTCTCCCACACCCCATTACCCCCCTCACTCTCCCACACCCACTCCCCCCCCCACACTCCCCCCACTCCCCCCCCACTCTCCTACACCCCATTACCCCCCCCCACACCCCCCCCCACTCCCCCCCATTCTCCTACGCCCCATTACCCCCCCCCCACACCCCCCTCCACACCCCCCCCCACTCCCCCCCCACTCTCCCACACTCCATTACCCCCCCCCACACACCCCCCCCCACTCTCCCACACCCCATTCCCCCCCTCACCCCATTACCCCCCCCCACCCCCCCCACTCTTCCACACCCCATTACCCCCCCCACACCCCCCCCCCACTTCCCCCCCCCCACTCCCCCCCCCCCACTCTCCCACACCCATTACCCCCCCCACACCCCCCCCCACTCTCCCACACCCCATTACCCCCCCCACACCCCCCCACTCCCCCCCCCCCCACTCTCCCACACCCCATTACCCCCCCCCCCACACCCCCCCCCACCCCCCCCCACTCTCCCACACCCCACTCCCCCCCTCACCCCATTACCCCACCCCCCACCCCCCCACTCCCCCCCCCCACCCCCCCACTCCCCCCCCCCACCCCCCCACTCTCCCACACCCCATTACCCCCCCCACCCCCCCACTCCCCCCCCCACTCTCCCACACCCCATTACCCCCCCCCCACCCCCCCATTTCCCCCCCCCCACTCTCCCACACCCCACTCCCCCCCCAGTCCCCCCCCTCCCCCCCCCAGTAAGTGACACAGCGGAGTAGAATTGACAACAACAACAGCAGCAGCAGGAGAAGGAGGAGAAGAAGGATGATTGTTGTGGATGGACGCACGTGTCACTTTAATTATTTTAACAAAACAAATCAACGCGAACGACGCTCCTCGCCGGACCGGGGGGCGGGGGGGGCACGGGGTGAAAGTGAGACGATACAAAAATACGAAAAATCTCGACCAAAACAACAACAACAAAAATCGTTTACTGCTGAATGTCACGTCAACACACAACAACAACAAGAACAAGAAAACGAGCGATTCGCTTGCACGCAAAGAGGGGAAGGATGACCCAGGTGACCCCTTAAGACGCGAACGCACACATCCACTCGTTCCGTGCGTGCGCGCACCCCGAACGATGCTTCTGGTGTGTGTGTGTGTGGGGGGAAGACAAAGGCGGCCGGGCGTGGTCGCTGGCCACCCACCCACCCACCCATCCCTCTTCGTGTGCCACAATGCCGGCCGTCATAGGCGCTGCTACCCGCTAACGGCGCGTGCCCCCAACCATCTGCTGTACGGGGGGGGGGGGGGGGGGGATCTTTGTCTTGTGTTTAGGTCGGCTCAGCCTGAAACGAGTACCCGGTGCGGTGGTGTGCGTAGCAAACATCGCCACTGGGAGAGACAAAGGCGGCCGGGCGTGGTTGCTGACCACCCACAGGGGTGCTGCTACTCGCTAACACCAGCGATCCCTAACCCCCGGGTCGCGGAACCGGTACCGATCCGCGGCCTGTGAGGAACCGGTCCCATGACCTGGGGTAGGATCTTATAAAAGGTGGACGCACAATGCCCCCACACACCACCCCCCTTGGGGCTACCGGTTAGCGTGGGGGGGGGAAGGGGAGGTGAGGGGTGAGGGGTGAGGGATTTTACACCGAGGGGGGGGGGGGGGTGAGTAGGTACGTGGGTGAGAGGAGCGTTACGCGGATGATGAGACGTAAGAGACATCGCAGCGACTGTGGGGGAGAGTTAAGTGAGCGGGGGCTCGTTCGGGACGCGTCGCGGTCAGGAGGGGATGACGATGACGATGACGATGATGACAACAATGACGACGACGATGGTGATGACAATGACGATGATGACGACGACGACAATTACGATGACGACGATGGTGATGACAATGACGATGATGACGACGACGACGACAATTACGATGACGCACGATGGTGATGACAATGACGATGATGACGACAACGATGATGATGACGACAACGATGATGATGACGACAACGATGATGATGACGACAACGATGATGATGACGACAACGACAATTACGATGACGACGATGGTGATGACAATGACGATCATGACAACGACGATGATGATGACGACAACGACGACGATGACGACGACAACGACGATGATGACAACGACGACGGCGGGTGGATGGCCGTCGACCGCTCAAGACGATTCAAAGGCGTCCAAAACGCGTCCCCAGGTGGGAACGTCCGGCCCCTCGGGAGATGGAGCGGATTGAATCGGCCCGCGTGGCAGGCGGATCGTCGGGGTGAGAGGTGACAGCGGTCAGGGAAGGTCTCCATCCAGCAGCGGATCGACCGTGGCTCAATGTCGTGGCGGTAAATGCCAATGGACGAGGGGTACAGTGGCATTGTCACGATGACCTTTTGACCTTGGAGACTGGCAGAGGGAAGGAAGCGATGCCCTTAGGGTGGGGTACAGTGGCATTGATGACCTTTTGACCCTGGAAACTGGCAGAGGGAAGGAAGCGATGCCAATGGCGGGGGGTACAGTGGCATTGTCCACGATGACCTTTTGACCCTGGAAACTGGCAGAGGGAAGGAAACGACCCCAATGGCGGGGGGTACAGTGGCATTGTCCACGATGACCTTTTGACCCTGGAAACTGGCAGAGGGAAGGAAGCGATGCCAATGGACGGGGGGTACAGTGGCATTGATGACCTTTTGACCCTTGGTGACAGACCGTACGTAAAATACAATTCGGTAACGGGATTACAGTCTACGGTACAGTACGTCACAGTCCTACGGTATATGTACAATGCAGTACAGTTGTATATGGAATATTGACATTGTAACAAACAAAAAATGTACATGGTACCGAAAGGTGAGAGACGGGTTTCAAAAAGCTCACGTTTAAAATTATACAAAACGGATTTCTCATTATCAACAGTACAAAATAATTATTTTTTGGTAAAAAAAAAATGTAGTGAATAACACGATCGTAATACTGATACGCCGGCAATACTGAAATTATAGTGCGAGGAGGATGATGATGACGACGATGATGACGATAATGATGGTGACAATGATGATGACGACGATGATGACAATGATGATGACGATGATGATGACGACGATGATGATAACAACGACAATGATGACGATGATGACGACAATGATGACGACAATGATGATGATGATGACGATGATGATGACGATGATAATGATGACGACAATGATGACGATGATGACGACAATGATGACGACAATGATGATGATGATGATGACGAAAATGATGATGATGACAATGATGATGACGACAATGATGATGACGACGACGATGATGATGACGATGATGACGACGACGACGACGATGACGACCTCGTGCTGCTGATGATGTACTCCTTAATTCACTTCCTGATGATGACGACGACGACAATGATGACGACGATGACGACAATGATGATGACGATGATGACAACAATGATGACGATGATGATGACGACGACGTTGAAGCAGCTGCTGATGACGTGTGTGCGTACGTAGGTCGAACCTCCTTCACACCGCACGTAGCTAAACGTGCCGCCGATGATGATGATGATGACGATGATGACCGCATGCTGCTTCTGCTGCTGCTGTACTCCTGGAGTCCACTTGCTGCTGACGATGATGGTGTTGCTGATGATGATAATGCTGATGATGCTCATGCTGATGCTGTTAATGCTCAAGATGATATCGAAGCTGCTGCTGCCGCTAACGCTAAAGATGATATGGACTCCGCTAACGCTAAAGATGATATGGACTCCGCTAATGCTGCGGCTGCTAAAAATTCCACCAACGGCACTGCCGCTTCGTACGCCACAACCGCCGCAACCGTCGCAACCGCCGCAACCATCGCAACCGTCGCAACCGCCACCGCCATCATCGCCGCCACAACCGCCACAACTCGCCGCCGCCATCTCCACGGGGTCTGAGCGTGGAGCTGGGGGTGGAGCTGGGGGTGGAGCTAGGGGTGGAGCTGGGGGTGGAGCTGGGGGTGGAGCTGGGGGGGTTCTCACACGAAGGAGTGCTCCTTGCTCAGCGCGGCGGCTGCGGCGGCGGCGGCGGCGTTGACATTGACGGGCGCCACGAACGAGTGGTTGGTGACCGCCGAGGAGGAGACGGATCGCTCCGCCTTGTCGGCCGCCCCGTTGTTGGCGGCGACGCTGGCGACGCTGGCGGCGCTGGCGGCGTTGACGCTTGTGCTGTTGGCGTTGGAGGCGTCGACGCGTCGGCAGCAGAGCAGCCGCTTGAAGGTGGAGAGCATCTCCTTGTCGCGGAACGAGTAGATGACGGGGTTCATGGCCGAGTTGAACTCGGCCAGGAGCAGGAAGAACTTCTCGTAGGCGAGGATCTCGCACGACGGGCAGAACACGTCTAGCAGCAGGATCACGAGGCCCGGGGTCCAGCACACGATGAAGGCGCCTGTGGGGGGGGGGGGGGGGAGTGGGGGGGGGCGGTGGTGGAGGGGGGGTGGGGGGTGGAGGAGGAGGAGTGGTGGGGGGGGTGCGGTGGGGGGGGTGCGGTGGGGGGGGCGGTGGGGGGGGGTGGAGTGGGGGGGGAGGTGGGGTGGAGTGGGGGGGGGCGGTGGGGGGGAGGAGTGGGGGGGGCGGTGGGGGGGGGCGGTGGGGTGGGGTACGGTGGGGGGAGGAGTGGGGTACGGTGGGGGGGGGGGAGGGTGGAGGAGTGGGGGGGGGGCGGTGGGGTGGAGGAGTGGGGGGGGGGTGGAGGAGTGGGGGGGGGCGGTGGGGTGGAGGGGTGGGGGGGGAGGAGTGGGGGGGGGAGTGGGGGGGGGCAAAATAAAACAGCCGAAAGTTAACAAAAGGCGACCGAGACGGACGAAGTAAGGGGGGAAACGCTCGATCCCACACGGGCACTTACAAAAGAAGTAATATATAAATATAAAAATTATGAACACGCTTTTTAAGATATACTGGTAATGGAAGAACTCCACGACTCCAGTAAGTGGCCCCGAAGCTTGCCATCTGAACAGTTTGTGTTCAGACGTTCAAACATGAAGCTGAATCCTTTTTGCAAGGGATCACGTCTGCATTCACCGCAATGCATTGTGGTGAACATGCCAACAAACTGAACGCTCTGGTAGTGTGTGTGGTGATGGCATTGTCTTTGAAACTGATTGGTGGTGTCCACACCAGAAACAGCTTCGCCTGTTGACCTCTGGTCTAACACCGAGACGTGGCTCTAAAGAAAGCTGTCTTTGGTGTGGGCCAATGAGTCTCAAAGACAATGCCATCATACATTCATTACACTGGTCAACACACCTTTTCTGGCTTAAGGTATTCCGACGATTTTAAGGTAATTTTTTTACAGAGTTAGACTGATGGCCTTAATCTAAGTTGTCTTGTGCTTGTTGTTGTTTGACTTGCATCCCACTGGGATTTTTGCACACAGTGTTGGTGTACGGTGTTTTTTTCCTGCAATATTTTGCTGTCTTTTCTTGGATTTTCTGTTTGCACTCAGTCACATATTCACTTTAAGATGTTTTCTTGTTCATGTTTTAGTTTTTTGTTTGTTGCGGTTGCACCCGATTCAAGAGCCGAATGGCTCACAGGGCTATACCTAATAAATGAACTTTGATGAACTTTGAACTTTGGGTGCTGATTTCAAATCTGACATCAGTTTTTTTCTATCACATCAGGTTTTTGAGATATCAAATATTGCATTTTAATTAAAAACTGCAGAAGAAAAACATTAAATAAATGTGGATATCTACATAAAATGATATTATAAACACACTATCCTAAAAATACAGCGCCATATTTTAACACTAAAGCAGTCACTGACTCGCAACAACTTGCAATCATAAGTGACGGAGTTAATTTCGGGTAAAATCAATGATGATAGAGAAACACCACAAACTACAAACATACAGCAGCAGGCGTCGTCAGGGTCGGGATCGAACCCACGATCTCCTGCGTACCAGGCGAGGTAGTCAACATCTCGGTGGGTGGGGGGAGGGGCAGAGGAGTGGGGGGCACAAACCGTCGGCACGCCCCCCCGAACCAACATTCCCCCCGCCCACCTCCTACGCATTCCACAAGTAGTGACTAATCCCATATCTGCATTTCCCATAAATATGTTAAATTCCTCTTGATATGAAAATTCATTTGTCAAGGCGCTCTTCCCCCTCCAACCCAGCAGCTTAAATATAAGCTTGGTGGTGTTCATTCAGACGCTGTCTTTCCGACAGACCTGTTTCTTCACCTGAGGACGGCTGCTTGCGTTGTGGCCGAAACGTCGTGAGAATTTAATTTTATAGTGTTTTATTTTTATTATTTTATTATTTCCCTTCTACGTGACTTTACCGAAAGAACCAAGAAGATGAATCCCTGCAGTCACGAAAGCTTTAAATCGAAAAGTAGTGACTAATCCCATATCTGCATTTCCCATAAATATGTTAAATTCCTCTTGATATGCAAATTTCTTTGTCAAGGCGCTTTTCCCCCTCCAACCCAGCTTAAATATACGCTCCAAGTCTGGTGGTGTTCGTTCAGACGCTGCCTTTCCGACAGACCTGTTTCTTCACCTGAGGACGGCTGCTTGCGTTGTGGCCGAAACGTCGTGAGAATTGAATTTTATAGTGTTTTATTTTTATTATTTTATTATTTCCCTTCTACGTGACTTTACCGAAAGAACCAAGAAGATGAATCCCTGCAGTCACGAAAGCTTTAAATCGAAAAGTAGTGACTAATCCCATATCTGCATTTCCCATAAATATGCTAAATTCCTCTTGATATGCAAATTCCTTTGTCAAGGCGCTCTTCCCCCTCCAACCCAGCTTAAATATACGCTGCCAAGCCTGGTGGTGCTCATTCAGACGCTGTCTTTCCGACAGACCTGTTTCTTCACCTGAGGACGGCTGCTTGCGTTGTGGCCGAAACGTCGTGAGAATTGTATCGTATTATGTTTTATTTTTATCATTTTATTATTTCCCTTCTATGTGACTTTACCGAAAGAACCAAGAAGATGGATCCCGTCTGTCCGTCCCACGACACCCCCCCTCCAACCTCACGCCCGCCCAGGTCAATGGAGCATTAACGGACCACGTGCTCCCTCGCCCACCACGGCGTCTCGTTAGCAGGAGACGGCTGCTGCCGCTGCTGCTGCCGCCCGAGATAGCGAGGCACAGATGTTGGTTGGTTGGTGGTGGTGGTGGTGATGGCGGTGGCTCGTGTGGTAGCAATTAGGTCCCGCGTCGCACAGACGGACAGACGCGATCCGCTGGGAGCTCTCTCTCTCTTCTCTCTCTGCTCTATTTTTTTTTTTACGATCGGAGGAAACAAGAAGATGCTCTTTAAATTTCGATTTAAAGCTTTTCGCGACTGCAGGGATTCATATTCTTGGTTCTTTCGGTAAAGTCGCGTAGAAGGGATAAAATAATACAAATATAAAACGATAAAAATATTCTCACGACGTTTCGACCGCAACACAAGCAATCATCGTCAGGTGTGAAATCCACAGCAAGAAAATGTGAAAAATTTGAAAAGCCACTTTTTTCAAATTTTATTGCCGTGGATTTCACACCTGATGACGATTGCTTGCGTTGCAGTCGAAACGTCGTGAGAATTTTTATCGTTTTATATTTTTATTATTTTATTATTTCCCTTCTACGTGGCTTTACCGAAAAAAACAAGAATATTAATAAGAAGATGCTCGTTTTATTCAGCACTTTGCTTCGTTCATCATTTCGTTTTTTTTCCCCATTGCTTTGCTCAATGTGCTCCCCTACCCCCCACCCCACACCGTGTTTAATTGGAAGATTTTAGCTATTTTGCCATTATGCAACAACATCAATCTGTGCTACTTTCTTCGTAGACACAAAACATCAACACGGAGAATCACGCCAGAGGTCGCAACCGGGTACCCGATACCCGTACCCTACCCGATACCCGGCTACCCGTACCCGGCCGGGTACGGGTAGACCGTGAGTCACTGGTGAGTCACCGTTTGTCACTCATTTCCCAACGTCTTGTCTCTTCTCACAATTCAAGTTCCTAGAATCAACCCACCCGCGCCTGCAACATGGCTTCATCCCAGAGGTCGCAATCAGGTACCCGTTACCCGTACCCTACCCGTACCTAGCCGGGTACGGCCGGGTACGGGTACGGGTACCCGTTTGCGACCCTGGTGCGGCCGGGTACGGGTACGGGTAAGGAATCAAAACCCGTCTGCGACCTCTGCATCATGCTCTGCTCCTCTCGCTTACCCCTTCCCTCTTACAAGTCTCCCCCGTAGCCAAACGCTGCGGTGACCTCCAGTGGAGGTTGGCACACTGCGCGTTGCCATCGGCCGCGTGGCTCAGCCGAATCTCGCCAGGGGTAACAGACTCGTGCATTTCCCGCGGTGCCAGGGAGGATCTGCCCCACCGGTACTTACGCTGCCAGCGGCTCAAACCAATGTTCCGCCTTTTGGGGGACATCTTCAGGAAACTGGAGGTGCCCTTCTACAATAGCAGCAGCTTCGTATATGGGTTGGTGCCTTACCTGGCTAACAAGCGCCATGACTTCGCCATCTTCACCTGTGCTCAGGCGAAGATGGCGGTGTACAGAACGAGGAACAAGTATAAACCGTAAAAACAAAGTTTTTCACTATAAATCCTTTATATGCGTGGCGGTTAGAGTCCTCTCGTCCTCTGGCTTGAGATGGCTGCCACCTATGGTCAGATGATTGCATGGCACCATTAAGCAATTGGTAATTAAATATAATATTTTTGTCCTAAAAAGTGTAAAATTTTGGAATTTTTTTTTTCACGAACATTAATTGTCACGCACAACGAGTCTGTGTGCAAAATGTCAGCTCGATTGGATCACGGGAAGTGGGTTAAAAAACGACCGAAAGATTTGCACGGTCCTAAGTAAGCAAGCAAGTGAACTTAATATAAAGGATTTAAAAAGATGCTGGAGGGTGACACTGACGGCTGCTCTGTGCTTCCAGTGTTCAGGGGCCTGCTCAAGGCGCGGCTCCGGCTGGAGCACGCCATGTACCACACACATGCCGGTGATGTGCGCGTCTTCTTCGAACGCTGGGGAGCCGGACAAGCCCCTCTCTGCACCAGCGTGGACGGCACCCTCGTGGTGTTCACCTTCTGAAGCGCTCGCTCGTCACCGTGGCGTGCGCGATGACCACCACCACCACCACAACCACCACCACAACCACCACCACCACCACCACAACCACAACCACCACCACAACCACCACCACAACTACCACCACAACTACCACCACAACCACCACAACCACCACCACAACTACCACCACCACCACCACAACCACCACCACCACCACGTGGCTTTTCTTTCGTGTTGTGCGCGGTGCTTTTAGCGTCATGACAGCGCGTGGATTTATTACATCGTTTGTTTATTTGGTTGCTGGTGACTTTGTGTATTTCGTATCGGATCTCCTCCACTGCTGTTGCTGCTGGCGGCAATAAAAGTTGTTTAAAAGTCAAAAGTCTCCCGCCCCCCTCCCCGTGTCTCTCTGTCTCCCCCTCCCTCTCCCACCTCTCGCTCCTCCACCCCCCACTCCTCCACTCCCCACTCCTCTACTACACATGTACGACTACATGTGTAGTAGCTACTACACAAGTAGTAGCTACTACACAAGTATCTACTACTACACGTGCAGTAGCTACACAAGTAGCTACTACAGTGTAGTAGCTACTTCACAAGTAGCTACTACACGTGTAGCTACTACTACACGTGCAGTAGCTACACAAGTAGCTACTACACAAGTAGCTGCTACTACACGTGCAGTAGCTACACAAGTAGCTACTACACAAGTAGTAGCTACTACACGTGTAGCTACTACACGTGTAGCTACTACTACACGTGCAGTAGCTACACAAGTAGCTACTGCACGTGTAGTAGCTACTTCACAAGTAGCTACTACACGTGTAGCTACTACTACACGTGCAGTAGCTACACAAGTAGCTACTACACAAGTAGCTGCTACTACACGTGCAGTAGCTACACAAGTAGCTACTACAGTGTAGTAGCTACTTCACAAGTAGCTACTACACGTGTAGCTACTACTACACGTGCAGTAGCTACACAAGTAGTAGCTACTACACAAGTAGTAGCTACTACACAAGTAGTAGCTACTACACGTGTAGCTACTACACGTGTAGCTACTACTACACGTGCAGTAGCTACACAAGTAGCTACTACACGTGCAGTAGCTACACAAGTAGCTACTACACAAGTAGTAGCTACTACACAAGTAGTAGCTACTACACAAGTAGTAGCTACTACACAAGTAGCTACTACACGTGTAGCTACGACTACATGTGTAGTCGTAGCTACGGGCCCCGAACTTTCAAGGCTCCCCCTCCGCACGCTAAATGCTTCCAAGCTATCAATTCCGGTTCAGTGATCCTGCACTTGCTCTATCACTACAGTACTATACCGCCTTCGACTTTTACGAACGACCGGGTTGTTAAAGCGTCGCGATTTGTCGTGTTACCTGGCTGTGGAGAAAATAGAAAAAAATACAATTACTTTACTGCGCAAGTGGAAGTGAAAAATGCACGTGTTTTAATATTTACGTGTTTTTTTTATTTTTTATTCAGGGCCCCTTTCTAACATAACGCTACAGGCACCTGCACCAGCTTCACCCGGCACTGGTACCACCTCCACCGCCGTAGCCGCCCGGCGGCTCCTCCGCCAGAGGTCGCAAACGGGTTTTGATTCCTTACCCGTACCCGGCCGCACCAGGGTCGCAAACGGGTTCCCGTACCCGTACCCGGCCGGGTAGAATACTCTTGATGATTCCAATTTTACACGCTTGTTATTGTTATCGTTGTTGTTGTTGTCGCTGTCGTATCCTCAAATCTTGTAACTAAATTTTAACCCACTTCCTAATGTGGTATCGACTGCAAACTTGGTATACTTACATCATACTGATGACAATACTATATTCTATCATAAAAATGTATATTTTTTTAACATTCTTCTTTATATGTTATGTTTCGGCTTGGGTCTAATTGTCCACGCTCAACTGACGTTGGCTGTAAATCACCACGGCCCCTTACGTTATACCAAGCTTCGGGGGCCACTTCCTGGAGTCGTGGAGTTCTGCCATTACAAGTACATTTCATAAAAGCGTGTTCAAAAAAAAAGTTTTTAAAAATATTACTTATTAAATGGAGGCCACGGACTGCGCCACGGAGCTTTTAGCGGTAAACAAGGCACCGTATTTACCGGGTAAAACTTCGCGCTACCTTTACCCTACCGGGTAATTCTTCCGAGCTACGTTTACCCTACCCTTTACCTTACCCCTTGGCATGTCGACACCTTTACCCTTTACCTTAACCCTTTTACCCGGTAAAAAGGGTATATTAACCTTACTTGGCCGAGACCTACCACCAATGTCAGAACAGAGAATGACGCCCAAAAGTGAACAGCACAGAGACAATGCCACACGTATCGGAGCATTTATAGCTCAGAGTGAGCAGCTGTATCGTGAGATACATTACATTTTTTGCCAGTGGTACGAAAAATGAGAATAGCCTGTTTTACCCTTTGCTGGAAATAGAACGGCCGTTGTGTTTAGATGTTCAGACAACCAAATAAACGATACCTTTTTGCAAAGAATCGAAGACTGCACATTAACCACGCACAGTACTAATGGTGACCATCCAAAGAAACCCTGATAATAATGTATGGTAAAAAAGTGAAATAAATTAAAAATGAAAACAACTAAATTAAATCACGACGTTTCGGGCGCAACACAAGCGCCCTTCTTCAGGTGAATTATATAGTTGTAGGGGAGGGGCATGCTGAGTGTGGGGGCGGGGTGTGGGCTGGGAGGTAAGGCATGGAGTTCAAACTGAAGCTTTGTGATGCAGGGGCGTAAGTAGATAAGAAAGCGAAGCTAAGCCATTTACATCCTTCCAATGTTTTGATGCTTTCGTGACTGCAGGGATTCATCTTTTTGGTTCTTTCGGTAAAGTCACGTAGAAGGGAAATAATAAAATATTAAAAATAAAACCTCAGGTGAGGACGGCTGCTTGCGTTGTGGCCGAAACGTCGTGATAATTGTATTTTATTATGTTTTATTTTTATTATTTTATTATTTCCCTTCTACGTGACTTTACCGAAAGAACCAAGAAGATCCTTCCAATGATTGCTCAATTTGAATCCATCCTCTCGGTTGAAGTTGTGCCTATGTTTGTGTATCTGGATGGCTTCATGGACAAATCTTTGGTGGTATCCAGGAGGCTTGCAGAGTACTTTGGTATCGGAGAACACGATATCACGAGAGCCCGCAGTATTATAACAGTGGTCAGCTACGGCCGAAGAATTAGTTCTACCATGTTTCAGATCTGACTTGTGCTCGCGAATGCGGTCAGAAAAATGTCATTTCGTTTCCCCGATATAACAATCGCCACAGGTGCAACTCAGTTTGTAGACATCAGGGTACTGTAAGTCAGGAATGACATCCTTTACGGATGGGATTAGATCACGGATTTTGTGTACTGTACTGAATCGGACCTGGATCTTGTGTTTGTTTAGAATTTTGGAAATCTCTTTGGTAACGCCTGCTATGTGTGGCAACGTAATGATTTTGATCGGAGACGACTCACACAGAGACCCATAGACTACTCGCACAGAGACCCATAGACTCACACAGAGACCCATAGCCTACTCACACAGAGACTCAGATTCACACAGAGACCCATAGACTACTCACACAGAGACACATAGACTCACACAGAGACCCATAGAATACTCACACAGAGACCCATAGAATACTCACACAGAGGCCCATAGACTACTCACACAGAGACCCATAGACTACTCACACAGAGACCCACAGACTACTCACACAGAGACCCATAGACTACTCACACAGAGACTGATAGACCACTCACACAGAGACCCCTAGACCACTCACACAGAGACCCATAGACTACTCACACAGAGACCCATAGACCACTCACACAGAGACCCATAGACTACTCACACAGAGACCCATAGGCTACTCACACAGAGACCGATAGACCACTCACACAGAAACCGATATACTCATCACATAGAGACCCATAGACTACTCACACAGATACCCATAGACTACTCACAGAGACCCATAGACTACTCACACAGAGACCCACAGACTACTCACACAGAGACCCATAGACTACTCACACAAAGACCCATAGACTACTCACACAGAGACCCACAGACTCACGCAGAGACCCATAGACTACTCACAAAGTGACCCACAGACTACTCACACAGAGACTCAGACTCACACAGAGACCCATAGACTACTCGCACAGAGACCCATCGTGTGTTGTCCTTCCCCCGCACCTCCGATACGCTGGCCACGTACGGTGCGAGAAAACAAAAAGTTCAACGCACGTACGAGCCCTCGGCTCCGGAGAGCAACACGCGGCGTGAGAATGCGGATTTTAAATCGTGTTCGACCCAAAAAAAAGACAACCATCGGAATCTCGGCAATGCCAGCCGGGCTTTAGTGGGTCCGTCACGGCCGTCGTGAACTCCCCCATGCCTCACTTCGGCAGCCAGCGTGTGCCTTGACCCCGAGCCTTCAACATCTGTCGCTGGAAAATTGTCTTTTTGTTCCGGAGGCTTTGGTAGTCGAAAAAAACACAACAACCCATTCCTGGCGTGCCAACGGGTGCAGCGCTGTTCTTCCCGTGGCGTGTTTAACATTTTGTTTACAGATAGGGCCCCGGGTCTCTCTCCCCCCCCTCCCCACACTCCACCCCACACTCCACCCCACACTCCACCCCGCCACCGCTTGTGTCGTGCAAACCCGCGTCCCACTTTCTGTTGCTTTATTTGTTCCCGTTGGGGCGGGGATTTCATCCGCAAGTTCCGCCATCTGAAAATTGCGCCCTCGCGTTTGGATGAGGAAGCTCCCAGGATCGTGGCCGGACAGCCGTGAGCACGCGAACTCGCTAACACGCGGACTTCGCAAACTCGCTGACTCGCTGACTCGCGAACTCGCGACCTCACGAACTCGCGACGTCGCGAACTCGCGAACTCGCTAACACGTGAACTTTGTGAACTCGTGAACTTCGCGACCTCGCAACCTCGCGACCTGGTGACCTCACGACCTCGCGACCTCATGAACTCACGACCTCACGAACTCGCGACCTCACGAACTCACGACCTCACGAACTCGCGACCTCACGAACTCGCGACCTCACGAACTCACAAACTCACGACCTCGCGAACTCGCGACCTCACAAACTCACGACCTCGCGAACTCGCGACCTCACAAACTCACGACCTCGCGAACTCGCGACCTCTTGAACTCGCGAACTCACAAACTCGCGACCTCACGAACTCGCGACCTCACAAACTTGCGACCTCACGAACTCGCGACCTCACAAACTCGCGACCTCACGAACTCACGAACTCGCGACCTCACGACCTCGCGACCTCACGACCTCGCGACCTCGCTAACTCACGAACCCGCGAACTCGTGCAAACGTGCGCCCTCCGCACGGCCTTCCCGGTCCCCAGAAGTTGACACCGCAGAACAACCTCATGGGCCCTCACTTTGCGCACCGACAGTGTCAATCAGAACTCCGTTCGGTGACTCCGCATATAAATGTAAACAAATACACGTACACGTTTACAGTAGCATGAAGTCGTTGGAACCCATTGATGAATATCCACATCGATTCACCCGCATCGATTCACCCCAAACTCCGGAGCCGGATTTGACCTTCTGAGTCTCAACGACAGAGTCGTGCGCATTCGGTCAATAACTGCTGCTGCTGCATTGCCAGATGTTATTGGCAAAAATGGGCTGCATGTAATCTCCGGCGCCCTGGTGGCTGTCGACATTGGGACGCAGGAACCAAACGCTCTCTGAACGCGTGGATGTCGATTCGAAATGTGGAGGGAAAACCGGAGAAAAATCCATGCAACCACGGGGACAGAGAGAGACACCGCAAACTTCAAATACACAGCAGGTGTCGTCAGGTTTGGGATCGAACCCACGACACCTCCTGTACACCAGGCGAGGTAGTTAACATCTCCTAGCCACCGTGATGATGATTAGAAAGAGACACCACAAACTCCAAATATACAGCAGTAGGCGTCGTCAGGGTCGGGATCGAACCCACGACACCTCCAGCACACCAGGCGAGGTAGTCAACATCTCCTAGCCACCATGATGATGATGATTAGAGAGAGACACCGCAAACTCCAAACATACAGCAGTAGGCGTCGTCAGGGTCGGGATCGAACCCACGACACCTCCAGCACACCAGGCGAGGTAGTCAACATCTCCTAGCCACCGTGATGATGATGATTAGAGAGAGACACCGCAAACTCCAAACATACAGCAGCAGGCGTCGTCAGGGTCGGGATCGAACCCACGACACCTCCCGCACACCAGGCGAGGTAGTCAACATCTCCTAGCCACCGTGATGATGATTAGAGAAAGACACCACAAACTCCAAATTTACATCAGCAGGCATCGTCAGGGTCGGGATCGAACCCACGACACCTCCCGCACACCAGGCGAGGCAGTCAACATCAGTATAACACGTGGTCAGCTCTCGCTCGTGACCGATACGATCATCCGCAGCGCAGGATTTTTGTTCTTCGTGAGTCGACATCTCCTAAGCCACCGTGGCGCTCCATGTAGAAGAGTGAGCAACAGGGCTCCCCCCCCCCCCCATTGCACCCCCCTCCCTGCCCCCCCCCCCCCATTGCACCCCCCTCCCTGCCCCCCCCCCCCGGGAAAGGCTCGTGCCTTGAGACAGCTGTTTGGTTGCGTGCGAAGGAACCATCTTCACTGTCGGTGCAGCCGCTGCAAGACGCTGACCCCCCACCCCCCACAAGTCCACCCCACCACACCACACCCACAAATGACAACCAGATGTAGCAGCAGAAAGCCCTCCCCCATCATACCCCAATACTATACAATTCTACACAATCCTACACAATTCTACACCATCATACACAATCCTACACATCATACCCCCAATCCTACACAACACTACACAATCCTACACAATCCTACACAATCCTACCCCAAATCCTACACAATCCTACACAATCCTACACAATCATACCCCAATCCTACCCCATCATACCCCATCATACCCAAATCCTACACAATCATACCCCAATCCTATCCAATCCTACACAATCCTACCCCCAATCCTATACAATCCTACCCCCAATCCTACCCCCAATCCTACACAATCCTACACAATCCTACCCCCAATCCTACACAATCCTACCCCCAATCCTACACAATTCTACCCCATCCTACACAATCCTACCCGATCATACCCCAATCCTACACAATACTACCAATCCTACCCCCAATCCTACCCCCAATCCTACACAATCCTACCCAATCCTACCCTACCCTACCCAATCCTACCCAATCCTACCCAATCCTAGACAATTTTACTCCATCCTACCCAATCCTACCCCAATCCTACCCCATCATACCCCCAATCCTACACCATCCTACCCAATCCTACCCAATCCTACACAATCATACCTCAATCCTACCCCATCCTACCCAAGCATACCCCATCATACCCAAATCCTACACAATCATACCCCAATCCTATCCAATCCTACACAATCCTACTCCATCCTACACAATCCTACCCAATCCTACCCCATCCTACACAATCCTACCCCACCCTACCCAATCCTACCCCATTCTACCCAATCCTACCCAATCCTACACCATCCTACCCCATCCTACCCAATGGAGGGCGACTGCTTCCAACTGCCCAGTAGCGTCCTTCACGAGCCTCCTCCACAGAGGCCGATCTTGACACCGCTGGTACCAGTCATCGGCAAGTCCACTCAGCTCCACATCCTCCTGTACCACATCACTCCATCTCTTCTCTAGCCCGTGCCGCGCCCGTTTAGCCCCCTCGATTCGGCCAAACAAAAGCTGTTTGGGCATGCGGTGATTGGGCATGTGGGCTACATGGCCCAGGCAACGCAGCCTTGCCTGCATGAGGAGCTCACCGATGGGACTTTGCCCAGATCGTTCAAGGATTTGTGAGCTCCTCACACAATCCAGCCTGGTTAAACCCAGGATGGATCGTAGGCAGGCCAGCCTAAATGTTTCTAACCAGCGAAGATGCTCCATTAGGGGGGGGGGGTCCACGTTTCGCAAGCGTAGAGAAGGGAGGGAATGACCGTGGCCGAGAAGACCCGAAGCTTCGTGCGGAGCGACAGACCAGGTAGCTTCCACACAGCGTTACGCAACCGATGAAAAGATAATGCCGCTCGACTGATTCGGAGCGAAACCTCTGCTGTCAAACCGGAGCCGGTCATGAGTACACTGCCCAGGTATGGGAAACTCTCCACTCTCTCCACAACTACCCTATCACCAATTGGGAGTTTTGGGGGTGGAGACACACACAACCACCACACACACACACAACCACACACACACACGTACGTACGATATAAGAATCGGTTTTACCCTTTGTGGCAATCAAACACTTGTGTTATGATGTTAAAACGCCAAACTGAAACCTTTGACAAGGAATCAAGTCTGCATCGACCACGCGTCCTTGTGGTGAACATGCAAACTTACAACACGCTCAGGCAGTGTATGATGACATTGTCTTTGAAACGGATTGGTCCACACCAAAGACAGCTTTCTTTAGAGCCACCTCTCGGTGCTAGACCAGAGGTCAACAGGTCAAGCTGTCTCTGGTGTGGACCACCAATCAGTTTCAAAGACAATGCCGGATAAAATAATACCAATTATAGATTTGAAGTTTCCATACTCTTTGGTTTTTTTCGGTAAAGTCACGTAGGAGAAAAATAAAATAAATAAAAATGAAAACAACTAAATAATAATAGTGATGCAATTCAGGATTATAACAATAATTATGGATTATAACAATGATTATGGATTAAAACAATGATTATGGATTATAACAATGATTATGGATCATAGAGCCATCGTCTCAGTGTTAGACCAGAGGTCAACGTCAACAGGTCAAGCTGTTTCTGCTGTGGACACCACCAATCAGTTTCAAAGACGATGCCATCATCACACACTAGCAGAGCGTTCAGTTTGTTGGCATGTTCATCACAAGCATTGCTCAGTCCCTCCAGAAAAACGCGGAGTTTTTTGGTGATTGTTGCGGGCAAAAATCGTTGATTATGCGGCACGTTTTCTTAAAAAATGCGATGGAATATGCGGGATATTTATGCAATTTTATGCGATTAAATTGCGGGAACTTGCAAAAATTGCGGGAACTTGCAAAAACTGCGGGAACTTGCAAAAACTGCGGTTTAATGAAAAAGAGAAAAAAAAGTGATTCCCCCAACACCCTATTCACTAGGCTACTACTTTAATGTAAAGAGTCATTTCTTATTACTTCCTATGATAAGCAAGCATACTACATCACAGAAAGTGCTGGGAATATTTAAGTTCTCATCTTGTTTTATTTCAGACCTTAACAGATGGCTCAAACTTACAAAACATTGAGTCGAACAAGTTCTCTAGCTTTACAAAATGAATATGCTACAACTTCTGTAAAAATGAATAAATAAAATATTAAAAAATAAAATGTGTGCTTCCTGTTTTACAGAGGTAGCTATACAAAACAGACATCTTCTGTTAAAATAAGTGTTTTCAGTGCACAGTAACGTCAGCAATACAGTAACAGTACAGTCTTACAGTAATGTAAATTTACATACTACTAACAAAAAAGTGCAATCTTACAACTGCTTTGCGCGGTCTTTTGCGCTTATGTTTGTTGGCAAATGAGAAAGATTTGCGGGCTTCATCATGGTTTCATTGGCATCGCGGGGTTTGCAGCTTTTCAATGATGTCGCGTAATGAGTGACATCACTTCATAACGTTCCCATGGCAACAGGGGAAATGGCTGCGCTTGTGTGAAGTAAACGCAACATTTTTCAACTTTCTGCTAAGATATATGTGACTTTTTGCAACGAAAATGCGGGGATTATGAAATCATGCAAGCCCGCATATTTTGCGCGCGGAAATCTGCAATTTATGCGGCGAAAGTGCGGCGTATTTGAAAAAACGCGCCCCCCGCATAAATATGCGGACTTTGGCTGATTTTGCGTGGAATCATGCGATCGCATAATCGCGTTTTTCTGGAGGGACTGATTGCTGTGAATGCAGACGTGATCCCTTGCAAAAAGGGTTCATCTTCTTGGTTCTTTCGGTAAAGTCACGTAGAAGAGAAATAATAAAATACAAAAAATGAAACATAATGAATATTTTTTTTATTCAGTTATTTTATTATTTCGATTTAAAGCTTTCGTGACTGCAGGGATTCATCTTCTTGGTTCTTTCGGTAAAGTCACGTAGAAGGGAAATAATAAAAGAATAAAAATAAAACATAATAAAATAATTCTTTTATTTTTTTTTACTATATTACTTCTCTTCTACGTGACATTACCGAAAGAACCAAGAAGATTTATTATTATTATTTTATTATTTCCCTTCTACGTGACGTTACCGAAAGAACCAAGAAGATGAATCCCTGCAGTCACGAAAGCTTTACATCGAAAAAAGGGTTCAGTTTGGTGTTTGAACATCTTACCACAAACTGTTTTATTGCCACAAAGGGTTCGAAACCCACTCGTATATTTCGATGCACTGCCATTCTCCCTCTCTCCCTGCCTCTCTCCCTCTCTCCCCTTCCCTCCTCACGCACCCCACGAGTACCAGAGGGATGTATCTGACGGTCTGGAAGAGGTAGGGGGGGGTAGAGGTTGTGGCCAAACTTTTGGTGAACTGGGGGGGGAGAGAGGGCGTGGGTGCAGAGCCTTGGACTGAGAGTGTGTGTGTGTAGTGTGTGTAGTGTGTGTGTGTAGTGTGTGTGGTGTGTGTGTGGTGTGTGTGTAGTGTGTGTGTGTAGTGTGTGTGTGGTGTGTGTGTAGTAGTGTGTGTGTGTGTAGTGTATGTGTAGTGTGTGTGTGTGGTGTGTGTGTGTAGTGTGTTTGTGTAATGTGTGGGTGTAGTGTGTGTGTGTAGTGTGTGTAGTGTGTGTGTGTAGTGTGTGTAGCGTGTGTGTGTAGTGTGTGTAGTGTGTGTAGTGTGTGTGTAGTGTGTGTAGCGTGTGTGTGTGTAGTGTGTGTGTAGTGTGTGTGTAGTGTGTGTGTAGTGTGTGTGTAGTGTGTGTAGTGTGTGTGTCTAGTGTGTGTGTAGTGTGTGTAGTGTGTGTGTCTAGTGTGTGTGTAGTGTGTGTGTAGTGTGTGTGTAGTAGTGTGTGTGTAGTGTGTGTAGCGTGTGTGTGTATTAGTGTGTGTGTGTGTAGTGTGTGTAGTGTGTGTAGTGTGTGTGTGTAGTAGTGTGTGTGTGTAGTGTGCAGGGATTTGTGTGTGTGAGTTCTGGTCTATGTGCTGGTTTGTGTGTGTGTGTAGAGGTGTGTGTGTGTTGAGGTGTGTGTGTGTGTAGAGGTGTGTGTGTGTGTTCTGGTGTGCGGGGAGCGGTGGTGTAGTGGTTAGCGCGCTGCGCTACGAACCCGGCGACCCAGGTAAAGAACAGGGCTGTCATTCGGACGCTGTCTTTCCGACAGACCTGTTCTTCACCTGAGGACGGCTGCTTGCGTTGTGGCCGAAACGTCGTGAGAATTGTATTATTTTATTACGTTTCATTTTTATCATGTTATTATTTCCCTTCTACGTGACTTTACCGAAAGAACCAAGAAGATGAATCCCTGCAGTCACGAAAGCTTTAAATCGAAAAATAAAACTGTTGTTTAAAAAAAAAACCCCTATTTTTAAGGAGTTTATTTTTAGAATGCATCTCACCGTGGGTCTCATTTGTTAATACTCGTCATTGTTATTGTTACCCGGCCAAGATAACTTTCCCGAACCGATGATTACGCAGTGCTTGTTTTTTCTTCCAAAAATCAAATCTCCCGGTTGTTGTTGTTGTGATGATGATGATAACAACGAAGACGCTGTACGCGACCTGACGAAATTGGAGCTAGTAATAGGTTTTTACCCTTTCAGACTGGTACAAAACTGACACCTTTATAAAAGGCATCATGTTTGCAATAACCACAACACAAGCAGTCAAAATGCAAACAAAAAGAAACAACTCTGATAATGGTAATGATAAAGGTGTCAGTTTTGCCACTGGTAAAGGAGGTCTCATAGTGTAAATGCTTACCCCGGGCTCTCAATACTCTGAGAGTGCGCTGTTTTTTGAGTTGTACGCCTTTTGGCGTCATCTGGTCCAACACCAATGGAGACTAGGCTCTAAGAAAAGATGTCTCGGGTGTGGACCAATCAACTTCAAGGACAGTGCATATCATTACCATTATCAGAGTTGTTTCTTTTTGTTTGCATTTTGACTGCTTGTGCTGCGGTTATTGCAAACATGATGCCTTGTATAAAGGTGTCAGTTTTGTACCAGTTTAAAGGGTAAAAACCTACTACTATATTTTGCCACTGGTAAAAGAGGTCTCATAGTGAAATCGGAGCTTTTAGGTAATAAACCCCAACGGAAAATTACGTTCGTTTTCACGCAAGAATTGGGTTTTTTCTTTTGTAACCTTTTTCTGTCCCATCAAACAGTCGCGTTAAGTCTCGACTCAAAGCTTTCGTGACTGCAGGAATTCTTATTCTGTCCTGATGACGATCGCTCGCGTTGAGATCGAAACGTCGAAATTGTTTTTGTTATTTCCTTTGAACCTTTCTACACGTGACTTTGCCGAAAGACCCAAAGAATATATCGTTAAGATGTTTAAAAACCACCAAACAGAAACGCGCTTTGCAAGGAATCACCGCATGCACCGATGGCGAACATTCAAACAACAAGATACCTTTGCATCATGGGACCTCCTTTGCCAGTACCAAAATATACTAATAGGGGTTTTCCCCTTTTTTCTGGCTACAAAACTGATACCTTTTGCAAGGAATCATGCTTACATTAACCACAATACTTGCAGTCAAATGCAAAAAAAAAAATCAGAGTATTGTTTTTTTGTTTGCATTTGACTGCAAGTATTGTGGTTAATGTAAGCATGGTTCCTTGCAAAATGTATCAGTTTTGTATCCAGAAAAAAGGGGAAACCCCCTATTAGTATTAAGATACCTCTGGGCTGAGAATATGGGTTTCCCCTTTTTATCTGGCAACAAAAACAGTTGTGTTGAGTTGATCAAACGCCAAACTGAAACCTTCTTACGAGGAATCGTGTCTGCATTAAGCACAATGCTTGTGGTCAGAATGCAAAAAAAAACATACTCTGTCATTCAGACCCTGTCTTTCCGACAGACCTGTTCTTCACCTGAGGACGGCTGCTTGCGTTGTGGCCGAAACGTCGTGAGAATTGTATTATTTTATTACGTTTCATTTTTATCATGTTATTATTTCCCTTCTACGTGACTTTACCGAAAGAACCAAGAAGATGAATCCCTGCAGTCACGAAAGCTTTAAATCGAAAAATAAAACTGTTGTTTAAAAAAAAAAACCCTATTTTTAAGGAGTTTATTTTTAGAATGCATCTCACCGTGGGTCTCATTTGTTAATACTCGTCATTGTTATTGTTACCCGGCCAAGATAACTTTCCCGAACCGATGATTACGCAGTGCTTGTTTTTTCTTCCAAAAATCAAATCTCCCGGTTGTTGTTGTTGTGATGATGATGATAACAACGAAGACGCTGTACGCGACCTGACGAAATTGGAGCTAGTAATAGGTTTTTACCCTTTCAGACTGGTACAAAACTGACACCTTTATAAAAGGCATCATGTTTGCAATAACCACAACACAAGCAGTCAAAATGCAAACAAAAAGAAACAACTCTGATAATGGTAATGATAAAGGTGTCAGTTTTGCCACTGGTAAAGGAGGTCTCATAGTGTAAATGCTTACCCCGGGCTCTCAATACTCTGAGAGTGCGCTGTTTTTTGAGTTGTACGCCTTTTGGCGTCATCTGGTCCAACACCAATGGAGACTAGGCTCTAAGAAAAGCTGTCTCGGGTGTGGACCAATCAACTTCAAGGACAGTGCATATCATTACCATTATCAGAGTTGTTTCTTTTTGTTTGCATTTTGACTGCTTGTGTTGCGGTTATTGCAAACATGATGCCTTGTATAAAGGTGTCAGTTTTGTACCAGTTTAAAGGGTAAAAACCTACTACTATATTTTGCCACTGGTAAAAGAGGTCTCATAGTGAAATCGGAGCTTTTAGGTAATAAACCCCAACGGAAAATTACGTTCGTTTTCACGCAAGAATTGGGTTTTTTCTTTCGTAACCTTTTTCTGTCCCATCAAACAGTCGCGTTAAGTCTCGACTCAAAGCTTTCGTGACTGCAGGAATTCTTATTCTGTCCTGATGACGATCGCTCGCGTTGAGATCGAAACGTCGAAATTGTTTTTGTTATTTCCTTTGAACCTTTCTACACGTGACTTTGCCGAAAGACCCAAAGAATATATCGTTAAGATGTTTAAAAACCACCAAACAGAAACGCGCTTTGCAAGGAATCACCGCATGCACCGATGGCGAACATTCAAACAACACGATACCTTTGCATCATGGGACCTCCTTTGCCAGTACCAAAATATACTAATAGGGGTTTTCCCCTTTTTTCTGGCTACAAAACTGATACCTTTTGCAAGGAATCATGCTTACATTAACCACAATACTTGCAGTCAAATGCAAAAAAAAAAATCAGAGTATTGTTTTGATTCCAAATCTGGCATCAGTTTTTGTCTATCACATTAGGTTTTTGAGATATAAAATATTGCATTTTCAATAAAAACTGGAGAAGAAAAATATTAAATAAACGTGTCTGCATTAAGCACAATGCTTGTGGTCAGAATGCATAAAAAACACACTCTGTCATTCAGACGCTGTCTTTCCGACAGACCTGTTCTTCACCTGAGGACGGCTGCTTGCGTTGTGGCCGAAACGTCGTGAAAATAATTTTATTTTGTTTTATTTTTATTATTTTCATTATTTTATTATTTCCCTTATACGTGACTTTACCGAAAGAACCAAGAAGATGAATCCCTGTAGTCACGAAAGCTTTAAATCGAAATTTATACTCTGATAATGAATGCATTGTCATTGAGACTGATTGGTCCACACCAGAGACAGCTTTCTTTTGAGCCTAGTCTCAAACGGTGTTAGACGCCAAAAGGCGCACACAGCACAAAGACAACAGCACTACCAGAGTAATGAGAGCTCGGGGTGAGAAGCTACATCATGGGACCTCCTTTGCCGGTACCAAAATATGAGAATAGGTTTTCCCCCTTTTATCTGGCAACAAAAATAGTTGTGTTGAGTTGATTAAACGCCAAACTGAAACCTTCTTACGAGGAATCGTGTCTGCATTAAGCACAATACTTGTGGTCAGAATGCAAACAAAAAAAACACGCTCTGATAACACCGGTCAACAAAAAAAAAGTGTTATTCTGGCCTGGACTTTTGCAGCTGTTTTAGACTAATTTGAGGGTGCTGATTCCAAATCTGATCTCAGATTTGCTCTATCACATCTCATTTTTATGCTATCGGCATACCCCATTTTCATTGATTTTACCCGAAATTAACTGTGTCACTTATGATTGCAAGTTGTTGCGAGTCAGTGACTGCTTTAGTGTTAAAATACGGTGCTGTATTTTTAGGATAGTGTGTTTATAATATCATTTTATGTAGATATCCCCATTTATTTAATATTTTCTTCTCCAGTTTTTATTAAAAATGCAATATTTTATATCTCAAAAACCTGTTGCCAGATTTGGAATCAGCGCCACAAAATTACGTTAAAACCGTTGGAATACCTTATGCCAAAAAAAGTGTGTTGACCAGTGTAATTGATGCAATGTCCTTGAAACTGATTGGTCCACACTAGAGACAGCTTTCTTTTGAGCCGAGACTCAAAACGGTGTTAGACCAGAGGACGCTAAAAGGCGCACACAGCACACCGCTGGTAGTATACGTGAACAATTCTTACATTTCGAAAACTATCAAGAAAGAAAGGTCCCGCGATTAGTTTATATTTGTTACCAGCTTGACTAGCCGGCTTAGATCAGAGGTCGCAACCGGGTACCCGATACCCGTACCCTACCCGATACCCGGCTACCCATACCCGGCCGGGTACGGGTACCCGTTTGCGACCCTGGTGCGGCCGGGTACGGGTACGGGTAGGCCGTGAGTCACTGGTGAGTCACCGTTTGTCACTCATTTCCCAACGTCTTGTCTCTTCTCACAATTCAAGTTCCTAGAATCAACCCACCCGCGCCTGCAACATGGCTTCATCCCAGAGGTCGCAATCGGGTACCCGGTACCCTACCCGTACCTGGCCGGGTAGGGTACGGGTACGGCCGGGTACGGGTACCTGATTGCGACCCTGGTGCGGCCGGGTACGGGTAGGCCGTGAGTCACTGGTGAGTCACCGTTTGTCACTCATCTCCCAACGTCTTGTCTCTTCTCACAATTCAAGTTCCTGGAATCAACCCACCCGCGCCTGCAACATGGCTTCATCCCAGAGGTCGCAATCGGGTACCTGATACCCGTACCCTACCCGATACCCGGCCGGGTACGGGTAGCCGGGTATCGGGTAGGGTACGGGTGTACGGGTACCCGTTTGCGACCCTGGTGCGGCCGGGTACGGGTACGGGTAAGGAATCAAAACCCGTTTGCGACCTCTGGCGTGACGTCAGCAGGCACACTGCGTGACGTCAGCAGGCACACTGCGTGACGCTGCCGCATGCGGGTGACGTCACATCACAGATATGACGTCACCGCTCACTTTCCCGTGCAAAATATATATCCATTATTGCGGCCCTCCCCCAAAAAAATATTTACAAAAGTCTATTTTTATATTTAGATTTAAAGCTTTCGTGACTGCAGGGATTCATCTTCTTGGTTCTTTCGGTAAAGTCACGTAGAAGGGAAGTAATAAAATAAATAAAAATAAAACACAATAAAATAATTCTCACGACGTTTCGGCCACAACGCAAGCAGCCGTCCTCAGGTGGTAGTATATTCTATTACGTTTTATTTGTACTATTTTATTATTTCCATTCTATTTTTATACTTTTTTATGCATTGTGTAGAGTGTGGAAGCTACGCACATGGCAAATTTCAAGTTTGTTGCACGCCGGGAAGTACGCTAAACATGTCGAACAGACACACGCACATTCACAAATTTCCCTTTTATTCCCGTAGATTTCAGAAACCTATCGCCGTGCGTTCTGACGAAATGACCACCACGACGACGACGACGATGATGATGATGACGCTGGCGATGATTATTATTATTTACGATGGGTAATTCATGGAGCGGCAGGAAGTTAGATGTTGTGGGAGTGGATGGGTGGGTGGTTTACATCTGGCTGGATTGGAGTACGTGCCACAACTCTCGCACACAGAGCGCGCGCGTGTGTGTGTCTGTGTGTGTGTGTGTCTGTGTGTGTCAGTGTGTGTGTGTCAGTGTGTGTCAGTGTCTGTGTGTGTGTGTGTCTGTGTGTGTGTGTGTCTGTGTGTGTGTGTGTCTGTGTGTGTGTGTGTCTGTGTGTGTGTCACTGTGTGTGTGTGTCTGTGTGTCTGTGTGTGTGTCTGTGTGTGTGTGTCTGTGTGTGTGTGTCTGTGTGTGTGTGTCTGTGTGTGTGTATGTGTGTCTGTGTGTGTCTGTGTGTGTGTGTCTGTGTGTGTGTCTATGTGTGTGTCACTGTGTGTGTCTGTGTGTGTCTGTGTCTGTGTGTGTCTGTGCCTGTGTGTGTGTCTGTGTGTCTGTGTGTGTGTGTCTGTGTGTCTGTGTGTGTCTGTGTGTGTCTGTGTGTGTCTGTGTGTGTCTGTGTGTGTGTATGTGTGTATGTATGTGTGTCTGTGTGTGTCTGTGTGCGTCTGTGTGTGTGTGTCTGTGTGTGTGTGTCTGTGTCTGTGTGTGTCTGTGCCTGTGTGTGTGTCTGTGTGTCTGTGTGTGTGTCTGTGTGTGTGTGTCTGTGTGTGTCTGTGTGTCTGTGTGTGTCTGTGTGTGTGTCTGTGTGTGTGTATGTGTGTATGTGTGTCTGTATGTGTGTGTGTCACTGTGTCTGTGTGTGTCTGTGTGTGTGTGTCTGTGTGTGTGTGTCTGTGTGTGTGTCTGTGTGTGTGTGTGTCTGTGTCTGTGTGTGTCTGTGCCTGTGTGTGTGTCTGTGTGTGTGTGTCTGTGTGTGTGTGTGTGTCTGTGTGTCTGTATGTGTGTCTGTGTGTCTGTGTGTGTCTGTGTGTGTGTCTGTGTGTGTGTGTCTGTGTGTCTGTGTGTGTGTGTCTGTGTCTGTGTGTGTGTATGTGTGTCTGTGTGTCTGTGTGTGTGTATGTGTGTCTGTGTGTCTGTGTGTGTGTCTGTGTGTGTCTGTGTCTGTGTGTGTGTCTGTGTGTGTGTCTGTGTGTGTGTGTCTGTGTGTGTGTGTCTGTGTGTGTGTGTCTGTGTGTGTGTGTCTGTGTGTGTGTGTCTGTGTGTGTGTGTCTGTGTGTGTGTGTCTGTGTGTGTGTCTGTGTGTGTGTCTGTGTCTGTGTGTGTCTGTGTCTGTGTGTGTCTGTGTGTGTGTGTGTCTGTGTGTGTGTGTGTGTCTGTGTGTGTGTCTGTGTCTGTGTGTGTCTGTGTGTGTGTGTGTCTGTGTGTGTGTGTGTCTGTGTGTGTGTCTGTGTGTGTGTGTGTCTGTGTGTCTGTGTGTGTGTCTGTGTGTGTGTGTCTGTGTGTGTGTCTGTGTGTGTGTGTCTGTGTGTGTCTGTGTGTGTGTGTGTCTGTGTGTGTGTCACTGTGTGTGTCTGTGTGTGTGTGTCTGTGTGTGTGTGTCTGTGTGTGTGTGTCTGTCTGTGTATCTGTGTGTGTGTCTGTCTGTGTGTGTATCTGTGTGTATGTGTGTGTCTGTGTGTGTGTGTCTGTGTGTGTGTGTACAGCTGTCTGTGTGTGTGTGGTAGTGTAGCGGTCAGCGCGCTGCGCTATGAACCTGGCGACCCGGGTTCGATTCCCGCTCACGGCCAACACCAGTGACGATTATCTGAACCGGTCCTGGGCCTCCCCTAGGTCGACTCAGCCTTAAATGAGTACCTGGTGCGGTGTGTAGTAAACATCGCCACTGGGGAGACAAAGGCGGTCGGGCGTGGTGCTGGCCACCCACCCCCCTCGTTCGTGTACCGTGCCGGCCTTCATAGGTGCTCGCTAACAGCACTTGCCCCCTACAGTCTGTTAAGGCTATACGGGGATCTTTGTCTTTTGTATGTGTGTACACACACAGACACACACACACGTGTAAACACGCACGCACGCACACGCGTCATCATAGAGTAGACGATGCTCACACGCACACCACATGCATTACACACGGACACACAAAGACAAAGATCCCCCGTGTAGCCTGTAACAGGCTGCTGGGGAAAGTGCTGTTAGCCAGCTCCCCACACACTCTCACACTCACTCACTCACACACACTCTCACACACTCAGTCACAGTCACACACTCACACACACTCGCTCACACACACTCACACCCACACGCACTCACAACTACTCACTCACACTCACTCACACACACTCACTCACACACACTCACACACTCACACACTCACACTCACTCACTCACACACTCACACACACACACTCACTCACACGCTCACACACTCACACACACTCACACACTCACACACACACTCAGTCACACACACACACTCACACACACTCACACGCTCACACACACTCACACGCTCACACACACTCACACACACTCTCTCACTCACACACACACTCAGTCACACTCACACACTCACACACACTCACACACACACACTCACAGACTCACACACACTCACACACTCACACACACGCTCACACACACTCTCACACTCACTCACACACTCACACGCTCACACACACTCACACATTCACACAAACACACTCACAGACTCACACACACACTCACACACACTCAAACACACTCACACACTCACACACACACTCACTCACACACTCACACACACACACACACTCACTCACACACTCACGCTCACACACACACACTCACACACACACTCACACACTCACACGCTCACACACACACACTCACACACACACTCACACACACTCACACGCTCACACACACTCACTCACACTCACACACACTCACACGCTCACACACACTCACTCACACACTCACACGCTCACACACGCTCACACACACTCTCTTACACTCACTCACACTCTCACACACACACTCACACACTCACTCACAGACTCACACACACACTCACACGCTCACACACACTCTCTCACACTCACTCACTCACACTCACTCCCACTCACTCACACGCTCACACACACTCTCTCACACTCACTCACTCACACTCACTCCCACTCACTCACACGCTCACACACACTCTCTCACACTCACTCACACTCACTCACACTCACACGCTCACACACACACTCACACACTCACTCACACGCTCACACACTCACTCACACACACTCGCTCACACACTCACACACACTCGCTCACACACTCACACACACTCACTCACACACTCACACACACTCACTCACACACACACTCACACACACACACTCACACGCTCACACACACTCATTCACAAGACTCACACGCTCACACACGCTCACACACGCTCTCTCACTCACACACACACTCAGTCACACTCACACACTCTCTCACTCACACACTCACACACACAGACTCACACACTCACACACACTCACACGCTCACACACACTCACTCACACACTCACACGCTCACACACGCTCACACACACACTCACACACACACTCACACGCTCACGCTCACACACTCTCACACTCACTCACACGCTCACATGCTCACACACACTCACTCACACACTCACACGCTCACACACACTCTCTCACACTCACTCACACACTCACACGCTCACACACACACTCACTCACACGCTCACACGCTCACACACACACTCACTCACACACTCACACACACTCAGTCACACACTCACACGCTCACACACACTCACACACACACTCACACACACACGCTCACACACACGCTCACACACACTCACACGCTCACACACACTCACTCACACGCTCACACGCTCACACACACTCACTCACACCCTCACACGCTCACACACACTCACACACTCACACACTCACACGCTCACACACACTCTCACACACTCACACGCTCACACACACTCTCTCACACTCACACGCTCACACACTCACACACACTCACACGCTCACACTCTCTCTCACACACACTCACACACTCTCTCACTCACACACTCACACACACGCTCACGCACGCAGCACCCTGACCGTGTTTATTGTGAGAAGTTGTTGGTAGCTAGCAATTAACTTGTCGGGATGCGGCGCGCGGACACACAACGCCCTCCCTGAATCACGCCGCACACCCACACCCACCATACACACACTCACCATACACACCATACACACACACACTCACCATACACACACTCACCATACACACACACAACGCCCTACACACACACACTCACCCTACACACACACAACGCCCTCCCTGAAGCACCCCGCACACCCCACACCCACCATACACACACTCACCATACACACCATACACACACACTCACACCATACACACACACACCATACACACACACACACCACACACACACTCACCCACTCACTCACCCTACACACACACACCCTACACACACCCACTCGCTGACCCTACACACACACCATACACACACACACACTCACCCTACACACACCCACACTCACCCTACACACACTCACCCTACACACACCCACTCACTCACCCTACACACACACCATACACACACACACCCTACACACACACACTCACCCTACACCCTCACCAACCATACACACACACACTCACCCTACACTCACCCTCCACACACTCACCATACACACACACACACTCACCCTACACACACACACACACATCCTACACACACACACACACCCTACACACACACACACACCCTACACACACACACCATACACACACACACACCATACACACACACACACTCACCCTACACACACACTCACCATACACACACACACCCTACACACACACACCATACACACACACACACACTCACCCTACACACACACTCACCATACACACACACACCCTACACACACACACACACCATACACACACACTCACCATACACACACACCCTACACACACACACCATACACACACTCACCCTACACACACACACCATACACACACTCACCCTACACACACACTCACCATACACACACCCTACACACACACACCATACACACTCACTTTACACACACACACACTCACCCTACACACACACTCACCATACAGCATACACACACACACTCACCATACACACTCACCCTACACACACACACACTCACCCTACACACACAAACACTCACCCTACACACACACACCCTACACACACACACCATACACACACTCACTTTACACACACACACACTCACCCTACACACACACTCACAATACACACACTCACTCACTCACCATACACACACACACTCACTCACCCACCCTACACACACCCACTCTCCACACACTCACCCACTCACTCACTCACCCTACACACACACTCACTCACCCTACACACACACACTCACTCACCGACTCACTCACTCACCCTGCACCCACTCACCCTACACACACACACTCACTCACCCTACACACACACTCACTCACCATACACACACACTCACTCACCATACACACTCACCCTACACACACACTCACTCACCCTACACACCCACCCACTCACCATACACACACTCACTCACCCTACACACACTCACTCACCCTACACACACACACACTCACCCACTCACTCACTCACCCTACTCACACACACACTCACCCTACACACACACACTCACCCTACACCCACTCACCCTACACACACACACTCACTCACCCTACACCCTCACCCACCCTACACACACACACTCACCCTACACCCTCACCCACCATACACACACACCATACACACACACACCATACACACACTCACTTTACACACACACACACACTCACCCTACACACACACTCACCATACACACTCACTTACTCACCATACACACACACACTCACTCACCGACTCACTCACTCACCCTGCACCCACTCACCCTACACACACACCCACTCACTCACTCCCCTACACACCCACCCACTCACCATACACACACTCACTCACCCTACACACACACCATACACACACACCATACACACACTCACCCTACACACACACCCTACACACACACCCTACACACACACCATACACACACCCACACTCACCCTACACCCCCACCCACCATACACACACTCACTCACTCACCCTACACCCTCACCCACCCTACACACACACACTCACTCTACACCCTCACCCACCCTACACACACACACTCACTCACCCTACACCCTCACCCACCATACACACACACACTCACCCACTCACTCACCCTACACACCCACCCACCATACACACACTCACTCACCCTATACACCCACCCACCATACACACACACACTCACTCACTAACCCTACACACCCACCCACCATACACACACCCACCCACTCACCCACTCACTCACTCACCCTACACCCACTCACTCACCCTCCACTCACTCACCCACTCACTCACTCACCCTACACACCCACCCACCCTCCACCCACCCACACTCACCCTCCACTCACTCACCCACTCACTCACTCACTCTACACACCCACCATACACACACCCACCCACTCACTCACCCTACACCCACTCACTCACCCTCCACTCACTCACTCACCCACTCACTCACTCACCCTACACACCCACCCACCCTCCACCCACTCACCCTACACATCCACCCACTCACCCACTCACTCACCCTACACCCCCACCCCCCATACACACACTCACCCACCCTGCACCCACCCACCCTGCACCCACTCACCCTGCACCCTCACCCTCCATACACCCTACACAGCCACCCACCATACACCCACCCACTCACCCTCCACCCACCCACCATATACCCCCACACACTCACCCTCCACCCACTCACCCTCCACCCACCCTCCACCCACCCACTCACCCTCCACCCCCACCCACTATACACCCACTCACTCACCCTACACCCCCACCCAACCTACACCCCCACACACTCACCCTACATCCACCCTCTACGCACTCACCCTCCACCCACCCACTCACCCTCTACCCACCCAACATACACTCACTCACTCACCTGACACCCCCACCCACCATACACCCCCACCCACTCACCCTATACCCCCCCACCCACTCACCCTCCACACCCACCCACTCACCCTCTACCCACCCACCATACACTCACTCACCTTACACCCCCACCCACCATACACACCCACCCACTCACCTTCCACCCACTCACCCTATACCCCTATACACTCACCCTCCACCCACTCACCCTACACCCCCACACACTCACCCTCCACCTACCCTACACCCACTCACCCACCCAACCACTCACTCACCCAGGCAGCCACTCACTCACTCACCCAACCACTCACTCACCCAACCACTCACTCACCCACCCAACCACTCACTCACCCAACCACTCACTCACCCAACCACCCACCCACCCACCCACTCACCCAACCACCCACCCACTCACCCACCCAACCACTCACTCACCCAACCACTCACTCACCCAACCACTCACTCACCAAACCACTCACTCACCCAACCACCCACTCACCCAACCACCCACCAACCCACTCACTCACCCAACCACTCACTCACCCAACCACTCACTCACTCACTCACCCAACCACTCACTCACCCAACCACCCACCCACTCACCCACCCAACAAACTAAAAGTGAAGTGTCCGCTGGAAGTGCTGTTTGTTGTTGTTGGGGGTTCGATGGCTTCAAGTATGAACGTGGTCGTTAAGCCCGTTGCCGCAAAACCCACCACAGCCAATCAGTAGTCAAGGTTTCGTCACGTGAGCAACACGCGGGGAGCGGTGGTGTAGTGGTCAGCGCCCTGCACTACGGACCTGGTCACCCGAGTTCGATTCCCGCTCACGGCAAACACCCGGTGACGATTATCTGAACCGGTCCTGGGCCTCCCCTAGGTCGACTCAGCCTCAAATGAGTACCTGGTGCGGTGTGTAAACATCGCCACTAGGGAGACAAAGGCGGTCGGGCGTGGTGCTGGCCACCCACCCCCTCGTGTACCGTTCAGGCCTTCATAGGTGCTACTCGCTAACAGCACTTGCCCCTACAGTCTGTTAAGGCTAAACGGGGGATCTTTGTATCTTTGTGTTGGAGAGTTCAACCCACGACCTTTAGAATTCAATCTCCAGCACACACACACAGACAAGTCGTGTGTGTGTGTGTTGGAGAATTCAACCCACGACCTTTACAATTCACTCTCCAGCACACACACACACAGAGATGTCGTGTGTGTGTGTGTTGGAGAATTCAACCCACGACCTTTACAATTCAATCTCCAGCACACACACACACAGAGAGGTCGTGTGTGTGTGTGTGTTGGAGAATTCAACCCACGACCTTTACAATTCACTCTCCAGCACACAACCTCCTCCACGATGTCTCTGCCGCTTCTCAGCCGCTTCGACGAATCGTGCCGGGTAAGGCAGACAGATGCTGAAGGTTCAATCCGCTCGAGATTCTGCTCGAGATTCCGCACATTCACACCGGGGCGGCGCTTTGATTGCCGAGAGGACAGAGTCGGGATCAGAGGTCGCAAACGGGTTTTGATTCCTTACCCCCCGTACCCGTACCCTACCCGATACCCGGCTACCCGTACGAGTACCCGATTGCGACCTCTGGGATGAAGCCACGTTGCAGGCGCGGGTGGGTTGATTCTAGGAACTTGAATTGTGAGAAGAGACAAGACGTTGGGAAATGAGCGACAATCACGGTGACTCACCAGTGACTCACGGCCTACCCGTACCCGGCCGCACCAGGGTCGCAAACGGCTACCCGTACCCGGCCGGGTACGGGTAGCCGGGTATCGGGTAGGGTACGGGTATCGGGTACCCGGTTGCGACCTCTGGTCGGGATTGATTCGCGGCAAATGAAGTCCAAACCGCCGATTTCGCATTTAAACAAAAAGAGAATCAATGCCACGCGCAGCGGCCCGTCGTAATTCGAGTCAAATGCGAGAAACAGCTGAGTTGCGGATGTTGCCAGAGGCTGCATGGGCAGATGGAGAAAGGCCGACGGACAAATGAAATAATAGAATCCAGAGACTCACAAGCAGATCTGTAGATTCACACAGAGACCCATTGACTCGCATAGAGACCCACAGACTCACACAGAGACCCATAAACTCGCATAGAGAGCCATAGACTACTCACACAGAGACCCATAGACTCACACAGCGACCCATCATAAACTCACAATGAGACCCATAGAGTCACAATGAGACCCATAAACTCACAATGAGACCCATAAACTCACACAGAGACCCATAAACTCACAATGAGACCCATAAACTCACAATGAGACCCATAGACTCGCACTGTGACCCATAGACTCGCATAGAGACTCATAGACTCACACAGAGACCGATAGACTCACACTAGGACCCATAGACTCACGCAGAGACCCATAGACTCACACAGAGACCCATAGACTCACACAGAGACCCATAAACTCACAATGAGACCCATAAACTCACACAGAGACCCATAAACTCACAATGAGACCAATAGACTCACACAGAGACTGATCGACTCACACAGAGACCCATAAACTCACAATGAGAGCCATAAACTCACACAGAGACCCATAGCCTCACACTGAGACCCAGAGACTCGCATAGAGACCCATAGACTCGCACAGAGACCCATAGACTCATACAGAGACCCATAGACGCAAACAGAGACCCATAGATTCCCACAAAGATCTACAGATTCACACTGTGACCCATAGACTCACTCTGAGACCCATAGACTCACACAGAGACCCATAGACTCACACTGAGACTCACACGAAGATTTCTCGATTCACAGACAGACGTACACGATAGACAATCGTGACGACAGCCGGGCCCACCGGCCCGGTTAGTGATTCCAGTGTTTAAAAAAAAAATTGGTGCGCGAATTATATTTCACAAAAAAAGAGTTCACCCAAAAAAATATTGTTCACGACGAACTTATAATCCACCAAAAAAATTCTGCTGACCAAATAAATAACACTGGTCAACAGAAAAAAAACATTTTTTTCTGGCCTGGACTTTTGCAGCTGTTCTAGACTAATTTCACAGGGTGCTGATTCCAAATCTGATCTCAGATTTGCTCTATCACATCTCATTTTTATGCTATCGGCATACCCCATTTTCATTGATTTTACCCGAAATTAACTCGGTCACTTATGATTGCAAGTTGTGGAAGGAACGTTTGGACGAAAACGGGATGAGGTTCAACATCAAAAAGACGGAGTATATGGAGTGTGGCCCCCAAACCGACGGCACCATCAGTATTGACGGAGAAGATCTGAAGAAAGTGACGGACTTTAAGTACCTGGGCTCCACCATCAGCTCAGATGGTAGCATCACGACTGATGTGAGGTCACGAGTCAATGCGGCGTGGATGAAATGGAGGCAAGTCACCGGAGTCCTCTGTGATCGGAAAATTCCGGATAGGCTGAAGGGAAAAATATACAAGACCATCGTCCGACCGGTGGCACTCTATGGATCCGAGTGCTGGCCAGCCACAACTGTACACGAACAAGCTCTCCACACCATGGAGATGAGGATGCTCAGATGGAGCCTCGGGCTCACTCGATGGGATCGTGTCAGGAACGAAGACGTTCGGAAGCGACTTGGTGTGGCCCCCATTGCGGACAAGATGCTTGAGGCAAGGCTTCGGTGGTACGGCCATGTGATGCGAAGTGAAGAGTCATCAGTGGCCAAGACTGCCATGCGTATTGAGCCAGAGGGCCGCCGTCCACGCGGGCGTCCGAAGAAGCGATGGATGGACCGAATAAAGGAAGACATGAAGACGGTCAACGCATCCCCTGAAGATGCCCTGGACCGAGCCAAATGGAGAAGACAATGCCGAAAAGCGGACCCTGCGCCACAGCGGGAACAACGCTAGGAAGAAGAAGAAGACTTATGATTGCAAGTTGTTGCGAGTCAGTGACTGCTTTAGTGTTAAATATGGTGCTGTATTTTTAGGATAGTGTGTTTATAATATAATTTTATGTAGATATCCACATTTATTTAATGTTTCTTCTGCCGTTTTTAATGAAAATGCAATATTTGATATCTCAAAAACCTGATGTGCTAGACAAAAACTGATGCCAGATTGGGAATCAGCACCCCCAAAATTACCTTAAACCCGTTGGAATACCTTATGCCAGAAAAAGTGTGTTGACCAGTGTAATAAATGCATTGTCATCTTCTTGGTTCTTTCGGTAAAGTCACGTAGAATGGTAATAATAAAATAATAAATATAAAACAATACCATGGCTTTCGTGTGAGAATAATTTTATTATGTTGTATTTTTATTGATAATTGGTTCTTTACCCTTCTATCTGGCAACAAAACTGACACCTTTTTACAAGGAGTCATGTTTGCATAGACCGCAATACCTGCAGCCATAATGCAAACAAAAGAAGATAACTCTGATAATGTGCACTGTCTTTGAGTGCATTGTCTTTGAGTTGTGCGCCTTTTGGCGTCATCTGGTCCAACCCATATGAGACTAGGCTCTAAGGAAAGCTGTCTCGGGTGTGGATCAATCAACTTTAAGGACAGTGCACATTATCAGAGTTATGTTCTTTTGTTTGTATTATGACTGCAGGTATTGCGGTCTATGCAAACATGACTCCTTGTAAAAAGGTGTCAGTTTTGTTGCCAGATAGAAGGGTAAAGAACCAATTATCATATTTTTACTGGCAAATGAGGTTCCCATAGTGTATTTTTATTATTTTATTATTTCCATTCTACGTGACTTTACCGAAAGAACCAAGAAGACGAATCCCTGCAGTCACGAATGCTTTAAATCGAAAAAATGCATTGTCCTTGAAACTGATTGGTCCACACTAGAGACAGCTTTCTTTTGAGCCAAGTCTCAAAACGGTGTTAGACCAGAGGACGCAAAAAAAAAAAATCACCAAAAAATAAAAGTTCACCCAAAAAAAAAATGTACGTGGACAAAATTTCGAATTTCCACGTCAACTTTTTTGGCTTTCCCCAAATCTGTCGGCGGTAAAAAACCAAAAAAAAAAATCCCTCGCTCGGTGCGGCCTCACCGCAACACCTCCGCGTCACCGCAACCGCCGTATCACTGCTCAGCCGCGCGGCTCGAGAAAGTAGATCCGCGCTGCTACGGGGGGAGGGGAGGGGGGAATTCCGGTGACGTGTGTACACACGTCAACAAATTAGGGACCGTCCATAAATGACGTCACGCGATTTTGGACGATTGATTTTTGACCCCCCCCCCCCTTCGTCACACGGCGTCACAAAAAGTCACTCCCCCCCCCCCTCAAATATGACGTCACAAAGCTCTGCCCCCCCCTCCCCCCCAAAATAAAAAAACATGCTTCCAATTGCTTTAAACTATTGTCATTGTAGTGCGTATTTAATGTGGCGCTGTACTCTGATGTTGTCGGAGTGTTGTTCTAACAATTAGTGTTGTTATAACAATTCAATATTTATTTAAAGTTGCGCATTTTGACGTGACGTCACATTTCTCAAACCCCCCCCCTCTCGTCACACATCGTCACAAATGTCTGACCCCCCTCCCTCCCTAGGTGCGTGACGTCATTTATGGACGGCCCCTTAGACGCAAGAAGCAGTTCTGAAGACGTGAGTTTGTCGCTCGAGATGATGATTTCAAAGTTGCGTCGCTCCGGTGTGCTTCCGAATATCGGCAGGAAAGAGCGTTCCAGACGGCCCCATCATCGACATCACCATCACCACCATCAACGTCACCATCCCTCACTTCCTCATCACGCAGCTACCACCCCTCAGCATCACCACCATCAACATCACCACCATCAACATCACCACCATCAACATCATCACCATCAACATCACCACCATCAACATCATCACCATCAACATCACCACCATCATCATCATCATCACCACCATCAACATCACCACCATCATCATCATCACCACCATCATCATCATCACCACCATCAACATCACCACCATCAACATCACCACCATCATCATCATCATCACCACCATCAGCATCACCACCATCAACATCACCACCATCAACATCATCACCATCAACATCACCACCACCATCAACATCACCACCATCATCATCATCACCACCATCAACATCACCACCATCAACATCATCACCATCAACATCACCACCATCAACATCACCACCATCAACATCACCACCATCACCACCATCAACGTCACCATCCCTCACTTCCTCATCTTGCAGATACCACCCCTCAACATCACCACCATCAACATCACCACCATCACCACCATCAACATCACCACCATCAACATCACCACCATCAACATCACCACCATCAACATCACCACCATCAACATCACCACCATCAACATCACCACCATCACCACCATCAACGTCACCACCATCAACGTCACCACCATCAACGTCACCACCATCAACGTCACCACCATCAACATCACCACCATCAACATCACCACCATCAACATCACCACCATCAACATCACCACCATCAACATCACCACCATCAACATCACCACCACCATCATCATCACCACCATCAACATCACCACCATCAACATCACCGCCGCCGCCATGACCACCGTCATGTACGTGTGTACGCTAAACTTCTTTCGCACCGTACGTAGCCAACCGCGGCTAATCGGAGGTGTGTGGAGTGAAGGGTTACAAACTAACACGCAAGAAGCAGATCTAAAGACGTGAGTTTGTCAATCTAAACGATGATTTCAAACACACTCGAGTGGTTTCTTCGGTAAAATCACGTAGGTAAAAAAATACAAATGAAAACAACTAAATTAAATCACACGTTTTTTTCGTGATTTAATTTTAAAATGAGAACAACTAAATAAAATCACATTTTTTTAAATATTTTTTTCGTGATTGAATTTAGCTGTTTTCATTTTATTTTTTTTACCTAAGCGACTTTACCGAAAAAACCAAAGAGTATGGATCCTTGCAGTCACGAAAACTTCAAATCTAGGATGATTTCAAAGTTGCGTAGATCCGGTGGGCTTCCGAATATCAGAAGAAAAGAGCAATCCAGACGGCCCCATCATCATCATCGACATCACTAACACACAAAAAAGTGTTGTAAAGATATCAGTTTTCAGTCCAGATGATGTAAAAGTTGCATAGCTCCAACGGGCGTCCGAATATCGGAAGGAAAGAGCGTTCCAGACGGCCCCATCGTCGTCATCATCGACATCACTAACACACAAAAAGTGTTGTAAAGAAATCAGTTTTCAGTCCAGATGATTTAAAAGTTGCATAGCTCCAAAGGGCTTCCGAATATCGGAAGGAAAGAGCGTTCCAGACGGCCCCATCATCATCATCGACATCACTAACACACAAAAAAGTGTTGTAAAGAAATCAGTTTTCAGTCCAGATGATGTAAAAGTTGCATAGCTCCAACGGGCTTCCGAATATCGGAAGAAAAGAGCATTCCAGACGGCCCCATCATCGTCATCATCGACATCACTAACACACAAAAAAGTGTTGTAAAGAAATCAGTTTTCAGTCCAGATGATGTAAAAGTTGCTTAGCTCCAACGGGCTTCCGAATATCGGAAGGAAAGAGCGTTCCAGACGGCCCCATCATCATCAACGACATCACTAACACACAAAAAAGTGTTGTAAAGAAATCAGTTTTCAGTCCAGATGATGTAAAAGTTGCATAGCTCCAACGGGCTTCCGAATATCGGAAAGAAAGAGCGTTCCAGACGGCCCCATCATCATCATCATCGACATCACTAACACACAAAAAAGTGTTGTAAAGAAATCAGTTTTCAGTCCAGATGATGTAAAAGTTGCATAGCTCCAACGGGCTTCCGAACATCGGAAAGAAAGAGCGTTCCAGACGGCCCCATCATCATCGTCATCGACATCACTAACACACAAAAAAGTGTTGTAAAGAAATCAGTTTTCAGTCCAGATGATGTAAAAGTTGCATAGCTCCAACGGGCTTCCGAATATCGGAAAGAAAGAGCGTTCCAGACGGCCCCATCATCATCATCATCGACATCACTAACACACAAAAAAGTGTTGTAAAGAAATCAGTTTTCAGTCCAGATGATGTAAAAGTTGCATAGCTCCAACGGGCTTCCGAATATCGGAAAGAAAGAGCGTTCCAGACGGCCCCATCATCATCATCATCGACATCACTAACACACAAAAAAGTGTTGTAAAGAAATCAGTTTTCAGTCCAGATGATGTAAAAGTTGCATAGCTCCAACGGGCTTCCGAATATCGGAAGGAAAGAGCGTTCCAGACGGCCCCATCATCATCATCATCGACATCACTAACACACAAAAAGTGTTGTAAAGAAATTAGTTTTCAGTCCAGATGATGTAAAAGTTGCATAGCTTCAACGGGCTTCCGAATATCGGAAGGAAAGAGCGTTCCAGACGGCCCCATCGTCGTCATCATCGACATCACTAACACACAAAAAAGTGTTGTAAAGAAATCAGTTTTCAGTCCAGATGATGTAAAAGTTGCATAGCTCCAACGGGCTTCCGAATATCGGAAGGAAAGAGCGTTCCAGACGGCCCCATCATCGTCATCATCGACATCACTAACACACAAAAGTGTTGTAAAGAAATCAGTTTTCAGTCCAGATGATGTAAAAGTTGCATAGCTCCAACGGGCTTCCGAATATCGGAAGGAAAGAGCGTTCCAGACGGCCCCATCATCATCATCATCGACATCACTAACACACAAAAAGTGTTGTAAAGAAATTAGTTTTCAGTCCAGATGATGTAAAAGTTGCATAGCTTCAACGGGCTTCCGAATATCGGAAGGAAAGAGCGTTCCAGACGGCCCCATCGTCATCATCATCGACATCACTAACACACAAAAAAGTGTTGTAAAGAAATCAGTTTTCAGTCCAGATGATGTAAAAGTTGCATAGCTCCAACGGGCTTCCGAATATCGGAAGGAAAGAGCGTTCCAGACGGCCCCATCATCGTCATCATCGACATCACTAACACACAAAAAAGTGTTGTAAAGAAATCAGTTTTCAGTCCAGATGATGTAAAAGTTGCATAGCTCCAACGGGCTTCCGAATATCGGAAGGAAAGAGCGTTCCAGACGGCCCCATCATCATCATCATCGACATCACTAACACACAAAAAGTGTTGTAAAGAAATTAGTTTTCAGTCCAGATGATGTAAAAGTTGCATAGCTTCAACGGGCTTCCGAATATCGGAAGGAAAGAGCGTTCCAGACGGCCCCATCGTCATCATCATCGACATCACTAACACACAAAAAAGTGTTGTAAAGAAATCAGTTTTCAGTACAGATGATTTAAAAGTTGCATAGCTCCAACGGGCTTCCGAATATCGGAAGGAAAGAGCGTTCCAGACGGCCCCATCGTCATCATCAACATCATCACCACCACCATCACCACCGTCATGTACGTGTGTATGCTAAACTTCTTTCGCACCGTACGTAACCAACTGCGGCTAATCGAAGCTGCCGGGGGAGAAGGACGATTTTTGACCCCCCCCCCCTCGTCACGTGGCGTCACAAAAAGTCAGACCCCCCCTCTCAAATATGACGTCATAAAGCTCTGCCCCCCCCCCCAAAACAAAAATTAAACATGCTACAAATCGCTTTAAACTCTTGTCTTTGTTGTGCGCGTTTAATGTGGCGCTGCACTCTGATGTTGTAGGAGAAAACATTTATTAAAAAGTCGATTTAATCAAGTAGAACGTGTCGTCTATATTCATTTCAAGTTGCGCATTTTTACGTGACGTCACATTTCTCAAACTCCCCCCTCCCCCCCCTCGTCACACATCGTCACAAACGTCTGACCCCCTCCCCCCCCCTCCCCTTTAGGTGCGTGACGTCATTTATGGACGGCCCCTTTCACGCGCGCGTGCGTGCACAAAAACAACACACGTGGATATTTTACACCATTGGAACCTCATTTGCCAGTAAAACATATGATTATTGGTTTTTAACCCTTCTATCTGGCAACAAAACTGACACCTTTTTTTTCCAGGAGTCATGTTTGCATAGACCACAATACCTGCAGTCGTAATGCAAACATGACTCCTTGTAAAAAAAAAGGTGTCAGTTTTGTTGCCAGATAGAAGGGTAAAACAACTATTATCATATTTTTTACTGGCAAATGAGGTTCCAATGGTGTAAATGCTTTACCCCGAGCTCTCATACTCTGATGGTTCATTGTCCTTGAGTTGTGCGCCTTTTGGCGTCATCTGGTCCAACACCATGTGAGACTAGGCTCTAAGGAAAGCTGTCTCGGGTGTGGACCAATCAATTTCAAGGACAGTGCACATACATTATCAGAGTTATGTTTTATGTTTGCATTATGGCTGCAGGTATTGTGGTCTATGCAAACATGACTCCTGGTAAAAAAAGGTGTCAGTTTTGTTGCCAGATAGAAGGGTAAAAAAACAATTATAGCACCACGTGGCTTTCTTATTCGTGGCACCGATCGTTGGTTTGACGAAACAAAGACCACCACCATCACCACCACCACCCCCACCACCACCATCACAACCACCACCACCCCCACCACCACCACCATCACCACCACCACCACCCCCACCACCACCCCCACCACCACCATCACCACCACCACCCCCACCCCCACCATCACCACCACCACCACCACCACCACCCCCACCACCACCACCACCCCCACCACCACCACCACCCCCACCACCACCACCACCCCCACCACCACCACCACCACCCCCACCCCCACCACCACCACCACCACCCCCACCACCACCACCCCCCCCCACCTCCACCACCACCACCCCCCCCCACCCCCCCCACCACCACCACCACCACCACCCCCACCCCCACCACCACCACCACCCCCACCCCCACCACCACCACCACCCCCACCCACACCACCACCACCACCCCCACCACCACCACCACCACCCCACATGGCCTCGAACAGACTGTTGGGGGGCAAGACGCTGTCAGCGAGTAGCAAGCAACCTGTGATGGGGGGTGGGTGGCCAGCACCACGCCCGGTCGCCTTTGTCTCCCTCGTGGCGCCGTTATGACGCGGAGAGAGCCCGCAGGAAACCCCACGCGGAACAGGGGGGGGGGGGAATACATGCAGCACCCAAGACGCCAAGGTAAAGGTCCCCCGTGTAGCCTCCAACAGAGTGTTGGGCAAGTGCTGTTAAGGAGCAGCACCTATGGAGGCCGGCACTGTGGCACACGAGGGAGTGGGTGGCCAGCAACACAAAGACAAAGGTCCCCCGTATAGCCTGTAACATACTGTTGGGGCAAGTGCTGTTAGCGAGTAGCACCTGTGTGAGTCTCTGGCTGGGTGGGTGGTTGGGTGGGTGGGTGGTTGGGTGGCTGGGTGGATGGGTGGTTGGGTGGCTGGTTGGTTGGGTGGATGGATGGGTGGTTGGGTGGGTGGCTGGGTGGTTGGGTGGGTGGCTGGGTGGTTGGGTGGCTGGGTGGTTGGGTGGCTGGGTGGCTGGCTGGTTGGGTGGGTGAGTAGTTGGGTGGGTGGTTGGGTGGCTGGGTGGTTGGTTGATTGGGTGGGTGGTTGGTTGATTGGGTGGGTGGTTGGTTGATTGGGTGGGTGGTTGGGTGACTGGGGGGTGGGTGGATGGCTGGCTGGCTGGTTGGGTGGATGGCTGGCTGGTTGGGTGGGTGGTTGGGTGGTTGGGTGGGTGGTTGGTTGGGTGGGTGGGTGGTTGGGTGGGTGGGTGGTTGGTTGGGTGGGTGGGTGGGTGGTTGGGTGGGTGGGTGGGTGGTTGGGTGGGTGGGTGGTTGGGTGGGTGGGTGGGTGGGTGGTTGGGTGGGTGGGTGGGTGGTTGGGTGGGTGGTTGGGTGGTTGGGTGGGTGGTTGGTTGGGTGGGTGGGTGGTTGGGTGGGTGGGTGGTTGGTTGGTTGGGTGGGTGGGTGGGTGGGTGGGTGGTTGGGTGGGTGGGTGGGTGGTTGGTTGATTGGGTGGGTGGTTGGGTGACTGGGGGGTGGGTGGATGGCTGGCTGGCTGGTTGGGTGGATGGCTGGCTGGTTGGGTGGGTGGTTGGGTGGTTGGGTGGGTGGTTGGTTGGGTGGGTGGGTGGTTGGGTGGGTGGGTGGTTGGGTGGGTGGGTGGTTGGGTGGGTGGGTGGGTGGTTGGGTGGGTGGGTGGTTGGTTGGGTGGGTGGGTGGTTGGGTGGGTGGGTGGGTGGGTGGGTGGGTGGGCGGCTGGCTGAGTGGCTGGCTGAGTGGCTGGGTGGGTGGCTGGGTGGTTGGGGGGGTGGGTGGATGGGTGGTTGGTTGATTGGTTGGGTGGTTGGGTGGCTGAGTGGGTGGGTGGCTAGGTGGCTGGGTGGCTTGAAACGAATCACAGAGACACACACACCTCACTCACACCGCCACCACCGTCACCACCACCACCACCGCACAAACCGCACGCACGCACGCTCGCTCACCCAGCACGATGGTGACCGTCTTGAGCAGGCTCATGATGGTCTCGCGGTTGCGTCGTGCTCCGCACGTGTGTCGCGACATGCGCATGGCTCGCGAGCGCACGTACACGAAGATGTGGCCGTAGAGGCCCACCATGATGAGGAACGTGGACAGGTTCGACACTGCCCAGAAGATGACGTAGCTGACGCTGTAGAGGGGCGCCATCGTTGAGCAGGCCCCGATGTCGCAGAGGCAGTTCCATCCCATGCTCGGGATGGCGCCCATGAGGATGGCGACGAGCCAGATGAGGGCGATGACGACGACGACCCGCCGCTCGCTCATGCGCGTGTGCAGCTGCATGCGGAACACGGTGATGTGGCGCTCGATGGCGATGGCGAGCAGGTTGGCGACCGACGCCGTGAGGCTGGTGTCCATGAGGCCCTGGCGGAGCATCCACGTGTTGACGGTGAGCTTGCGCGTGTTGGGGCCCGTGTTGAACATGAGGTAGCAGTAGGCGGCGCCGGCGAGGAAGTCGGCCGCGGCCAGGTTCGCCATGAGGTAGTAGATGGGGAAGTGGAAGCGGCGGTTGGCTCGCACGGCGGCCATCACCAGCAGGTTGGCGAGCATGATGAAGACGCAGACGCCGATGCCCAGCGCCATGACCACCTTGTGGCCCACCGTCCAGCCGTCGTACAGCGTCTTGTTGCTGTTGTTGTAGAAGAAGGCCACCGTCTCGTTGTGGTGGCACTGCTGCGGCGGCGGCGGGGACATGGCGGCGGCGGTGGTGGTGGTGGTGGTGGTTACGGTGATGGTGGTGGCGGTGGTGGTTACGGTGATGGTGGTGACGGTGGCTGTGGTGACGGTGGCTGTGGTGTTGGTGGCGGCGGTGGTGACGGTGATGGTGGTGACGGTGGTGGTGGCGGTGACAGTGATGGTGGCGGTGACAGTGATGGTGGTGGTTATGGTGGTGGTGGTGTTAGTGGTGGTGGTGTTAGTGGTGGTGGTGGCGACAGTGGTGGTGATTATGGTGGTGGTGGTTATGGTCGTGGTGGTGGTGTTAGTGGTGGTGGTGGTGGTGTTAGTGGTGGTGGCGGCTCCCGCCGCACGGCAGTGGTGGTGGTCGTGGTGACTCCGAAGCTGCCTGTCCACACCTGGCGGAGTGCGTGAGTGTGTGTGAGTGAGGGCGTGTGAGTGTGTGAGTGAGTGTGTGTGAGTGAGTGAGTGTGTGAGTGAGTGCGAGTGAGTGTGTGAGTGTGCGTGTGTGCATGTGTGTGCATGTGTGTGCGTGTGTGAGTGAGTGCATGTGTGTGAGTGTGTGTGTGAGTGTGTGTGTGAGTGTGTGTGTGCGTGCGTGTGTGTGCGTGCATGTGCGTGTGTGTTTGGTAGGGTGGGTTGGAAAGACAAGGGAGCGGTTAGCAGAGTTCCCACAGCATCGCGATCCACGATTTCAAGTTTTACCAGCGCCGCGATTCGTTCGCTGTCCTTTCCCCCCACCTGCGATGAGCACGGATGTCTACGGACCGTGCGAGAAGGAGTTCAGCGCACACACACGCGCACACACACGCACGCACACACACACACACACACGCACACACTCGCACGCACGCGCACGCACACACGCGCACACACGCACACACACGCGCACACACACGCACATACACGCACGCACACGCACATGCACGCACGCACACACGCGCACACACACGCACATACACGCACGCACGCACACACACACACGCGCACGCACACACGCGCGCACACACACACACGCGCACACGCACACGCGCGCACACGCACGCACACGCGCGCACACGCACACACACGCGCGCACACACGCACGCACACACGCACACGCGCACGCACACACGCACGCACACGCACACGCGCACACACGCACGCACACACGCACGCACACACGCACACGCGCGCACACATGCACACGCACGCACACACACACGCACACACACGCACACACGCACACACACGCACGCACACACGCGCACGCACACACGCGCGCACACACGCACACACACGCACACACACGCACACACACACGCACGCGCGCACACACACGCACACACACTCACACGCACACACACACGCACGCTCCCGATCCTGAACAGAATTAGCAATTTGCAAAATGGGTGAAAAACTAATTTTGTATTCTTCCAGCTCAGGTAGCCACTGAGCCGTGTAGCTCTTCTTCAGAAGCTACCTGTCGATCACAGACGGTAGCCAAACGCAACGACGGCTTGTTGTTGTTGTGGTCGCCGCGTGGACGTGTAGAGCGGCAGACGAATACCACGAACGCGTTGAGACGTCGATTCTAAACGTGGAGGGAGAAGCTGGAGGACTCCGGAAGACAAATCCACGGCGAGAGAGAGAGAGACAGAGAGAGAGACAGAGAGAGAGACAGAGAGAGAGACCGCAAACTCCGAAATATACGGCAGAAGGCATCGTCAGGGTCGGGATCGAACCCACGACCTCCTGTGTATCAGGCGAGGTAGTTAACATCTCGCAACTGTGATGATGATGATGAGAGAGAGAGAGACACGCAAACTCCAAATATACAGCAGCAGACATCGTCAGGGTCGGGATCGAACCCACGACTTCCTGCGTACCACAGCCGAGGTAGTCAACATCTCCTAGCCACCGTGATGATGATGTGAGAGAGAGACACAACAACTCAAAATATACAGCAGCAGGCATCGTCAGAGGTCGGGATCGAACCCACGACACCTCCTGTATACCTGGCGAGGTAGTTAACATCTCCCAACTGTGATGATGATGATGAGAGAGAGAGAGAGACACGCAAACTCCAAATATACAGCAGCAGACATCGGCAGGGTCGTGATCGAACCCACGACCTTCTGCGTACCAGGCGAGGTAGTTAACATCTAGCCACCGTGATGATGAGAGAGAGACACGCAAACTCCAAATATACAGCAGCAGGCATCGTCAGGGGTCGGGATCGAACCCACGACCTCCTGCATACCAGGCAAGGTAGTCAACATCTCCTACCTGTGATGATGATGGTGAGATGGACACACAAACTCCAAATATACAGCAGTAGGCATCGTCAGGGTCTGGGATCGAACCCACGACCTCCTGTGTATCAGGCGAGGTAGTTAACATCTCGCAACTGTGATGATGATGATGAGAGAGAGAGAGACACGCAAACTCCAAATATACGGCAGAAGGCATCGTCAGGGTCGGGATCGAACCCACGACCTCCTGTGCATCAGACGAGGTAGTTAACATCTCGCAACTGTGATGATGATGATGAGAGAGAGAGAGAGACACGCAAACTCCAAATATACGGCAGAAGGCATCGTCAGGGTCGGGATCGAACCCACGACCTCCTGTGTATCAGGCGAGGTAGTTAACATCTCGCAACTGTGATGATGATGATGACAGAGACACCGTAAACTCCAAATACACTGCAGCAGACGTCGGCAGGGTCGGGATCGAACCCACGACACCTCCTGTATACCAGGCGAGGTAGTTAACATCTCCTGTGATGATGATGATAGAGAGAGACACCGCAAACTCCAAATATACAGCAGCAGGCGTCGGCAGGGTCGGGATCGACCCCACGCCCTCCTACCATACCAGGCGAGGTAGTCAACATCTCTTAACTGTGGCGTCCGATGTAATGGGAGCTGGAGACTAATGCTTCCTTACGATACCTAATCCCACACCATGGGAATGTGGAATTTCCACCACACGCATTATGACTTGCCTGGTAGGGTGCGGGTCAGAGGGGACATCCCTCAAGTTTTTTCACGTTCTGACCCCGTTGTTCCGCTGCCCGGACATCCGTGAAAAGAGCTTTGTAGCTCTTCGGATTCCTCCTGCGGTACTGAACAAACATTCCGATGGCGGTTTAAGTTAATGACGAATCCTCCTCCTCACTCCTCTCTAGCTTCTCCATCCCCTCACCCTTCCTCCCTCCTCCTCATCCTCCTCATCATCATCCTGTTCCCCTCCCTCCTCCTCCTCCTCCTCCTCCCTCCCTCCTCACCTCCTCCTCCCTCCCTCCTCCCTCCTCCCTCCCTCCTCCTCTCTCCTCCTCCTCCTCCCCCCTCCTCCTCCCCCTCCTCCTCCTCCCTCCTCCTCCCCCTCACTCCTCCCCCCTCCTCCTCCTCCCTCCTCCTCCTCCTCCTCCTCCCCCTCATCCTCCCCCCTCCTCCTCCTCCCCTCCTCCTCCTCCTCCTCCTCCCCCCTCCTCCTCCCCCCTCCTCCTCCTCCACTCCTCCTCCTCCCTCCTCCCTCCTCCTCCTCCCTCCCTCCTCCTCCTCCCCCTCATCCTCCCTCCTCTCCTCCTCCTCCTCCTCCTCCTCTCCCTCCTCCTCCACCTCCCTCCTCCTTCCCCTCCTCCTCCCTCCTCCTCCTCCTCCTCCCTCCTCCTCCTCCCTCCCCCGCTCGCTATCAGCCACAGCCCACACACACCACACACTCCAGATGGAGGCTGTTTGTTTTTACTCGTTACTATGTGCGTGCGTGCGGTCGTGTGATGATGACTGTCTCTGTGTGGGTACGTGTTTGTGACTGGTATGTGTGGGTACGTGTTTGTGTGTGTGTTTGTGACTGGTATGTGTGGGTACGTGTTTGTGTGTGTGTGTGTTAACCAGGTTATGTGTGTGTGTGTTGACCAGGGCACGTGTGTGTGTGTATGTGTGGGTACGTGTTTGTGTGTGTGTGTGTGTTGACCAGGGTATGTGTGGGTACGTTTCTGTGTGTGTGTGTTGACCAGGTTATGTGTGTGTGTGTTGACCAGGGCACGTGTGTGTGTGTATGTGTGGGTACGTGTCTGTGTGTGTGTATGTGTGGGTACGTGCGTGTGTGTGTGTGTGTGTTGACCAGGTTATGTATGTGTGTGTTGACCAGGGTATGTGTGTGTGTGTGTTGACCAGGGCACGTGTGTGTGTGTATGTATGTGTGGGTACGTGCGTGTGTGTGTGTGTGTGTTGACCAGGTTATGTATGTGTGTGTTGACCAGGGTATGGGGAGCGGTAGTGTAGCGGTGAATCAAACCCGGCGACCCGGGTTCGATTCCCGCTACGATTATCTGAACCGGTCCTGGGCCTCCCGTGTCACAGTGCCAGTGGCCTTCATAGGTGCTGCTACTCGCTGTGTGACGCTGTGTGACGCTATGCAACGCGCCGCATTCGATCGTTGGCATGTGCCTCCTTCGCGATGTGGGCCGCCTCGCACATTTCAGTCTCTGCTTTCTCTATCGTGTGTTTTTATTTTGCGTCATTAGACCAGCCAAGAAGCAAAGACTAATTCTCCTCCTCCTCCAACACACTCACACACACCCCCACACACACACACCCAGACCCGCCCCGTGTGTTTATTTTGGCTTTGTTTTAAACGGGGGAAAAACCAGGGGGTCGTTTTTCTTTTTTTGTTGAGACGACGACTTTTAAATAAACACGCCGGGTCCCGTGGAGGTCGCCAGCTTCAACCGACTCAAGCAAACCACCAACAAGTCCTGGCATAGTCAGGGTCGGGATTGACCCCACGACACCTCCTGCACACCCCGGCGAGGTAGTCAACATCTCGCAACTGTGATGATGATGATGAGAGAGGACACCACAAACTCCAAATATACAACAGCAGGCATCGTCAGGGTCGAGATTGACCCCACGACCTCCTGCACACCAGGCGAGGTAGTCAACATCTCGCAATTGTGATGATGACGATGAGAGAGAGACACGCAAACTCCAAATATACAGCAGCAGGAATCGTCAGGGTCAGGATTGACCCCACGACCTCCTGTATACCCGACGAGGCAGTCAACATCTCGCAACTGTGATGATGATGATGAGAGAGAGACACTGCAAACTCCAAATATACAGCAGCAGGCATCGTTTGGGATCAGAACACACAACCTCCTGTATACCAGGCGAGGTAGTCAACATCTCGCAACTGTGATGATGATGATGATTAGAGAGACACCGCAAACTCCAAATATACAGCAGCAGGCATCGTCAGGGTCCGGATTGACCCCACGACCTCCTGCACACCCGGCGAGGTAGTCAACATCTCGCAACTGTGATGATGATGATGAGAGACACCGCAAACTCCAAATATACAACAGCAGACATCGTCAGGGGTCGGGATCGAACCCACGACCTCCTGTACACCAGGCGAGGTAGTCAACATCTCGCAACTGTGATGCTGATGATGATGAGAGAGAGACACGCAAACTCCAAATATACAGCAGCAGGCATCGTCAGGGTCAGGATTGACCCCACGACCTCCTGCACACCAGGCGAGGTAGTCAACATCTCGCAACTGTGATGCTGATGATGATGAGAGAGAGACATAGCAACGTGGAAATTCCACGTTGCTATGGCAGGTGAGCTGGGGGGGGGGTCAATTCCATCCATACAGGACTACAACCTCCGTTCACAACCCTGGTGGAAATTCCACGTTGCTATGGCAGGCGAGGGGTGGGGGTGGTTTTTTACTCCCGCAAAGCGTCAAGCAGGGACACAGTTCCTCCGTAGCGAATTAAAAAAAAATTAACCCGTAAAAACAAAGTTTTTCACTATAAATCCTTTATATGCGTGGCATCGGTTTTATTTTATTATTCATTTCTGTTTTTCTTGAGTAAGAGTTTCATTTTAATCACATTGGTATTTTAAATTAAATATGAAAAAAAAAATTCCTAAAACGTGGAAAATTTTGGAAATATTTTTTTCACAAAAATAAATTGTCACGCACAACGGAGTCTGTGTAGCAAAATGTCAGCTCGATTGGATCACGGGAAGTGGGTTAAAAAACGACCGAAAGATTTGCACGGTCGTAAGCGCGCAAGCAAGCAAGTGAACTTAATATAAAGGATTTAAAAATGGAGAACTCCGTGCCGATGGTTGAACGCAGTGGGCCTGGCCTGGAATTACAAATTGCAAACTCAGAGCCCCCCCCCGCCCCCCAGCTTCACGGCGACGATGACGAGGAAGGGCTGGGAAAGCCAAACGGAGGTCACACAAAAGTCACAAACAACAGAACACCTCCTCCCTCTTTCTCCCTCCCTTCTCCTCCCCCCTCCTCCTCCTCCCTTCCCCTCCTCCCTCCCTCCTCACTTCTCCTCATCATCCTCCTGCTCCCTCCTCCTCCCTCCCTCCTGCTCCCCCCTCCTCACTCTCTTCTCCTCCTCCCCCCTCCTCCTCCTCCTCCCTCCTTCCTCCCTCCTCCTCCCTCCCTCATCCCCTCCTCATCCCCCCTCCCCCCTCCTCCCCCCTCCCTCCTCCTCCCTCCTCCTCCCTCTCTCCCTCCCTCCTCCTCCCTCCTCCCTCCCTCATCCTCCCTCCTCCCTCCCTCCTCCTCCCTCTCTCCTCCTCCCTCCTCCTCCCTTCCCCCTCCTCCATTCTCCTCCCTCCTCCTCCCCCCCCTCCTTCCACCCCCTCCTCCCTCCTTCCCCCTCCTCCCTCCCCCCTCCTCCCTCCCCCCTCCTCCCCCCCTCCTCCCTCTTGCTCCCTTCTCCCCCTCCCTCCTCCCCCCTCCTCCTCCTCCCTCATGCCCCCTCCTCCCCCCTCCTCCCTCCTCTTCCCTCCTCCTCCAAGATCTGTAAGATCCCTGACCACGATCCTCCACCCGCGTAACTCACAGGGGCCCCGCAAAACCATCCGACGTCCACGACTGCGGCTCCGGCTGTGGTGATGGTGGTGATGGTGCTGATGGTGGTGATGGTGGTGATGGTAGTGGTGGTGATGGTGGTGATGGTGGTGATGGTGGTGATAGTGGTGATGGTAGTGGTGATGGTGGTGGTGGTGATGGTGGTGATGGTAGTGATGGTGGTGATGGTAGTGGTGGTGGTGATGGTGATGGTGGTGGTGATGGTGGTGATGGTGGTGGTGCTGATGGTGGTGGTGGTGATGGTAGTGGTGATGGTAGTGGTGATGGTGGTGATGGTGGTGATGGTAGTGGTGATGATGGTGGTGATGGTGGTGGTGATGGTGGTGATGGTGGTGGTGCTGATGGTGGTGGTGATGGTGGTGGTGATGGTGGTGATGGTAGTGGTGATGGTAGTGGTGATGGTAGTGGTGATGGTGGTGCTGATGGTGGTGATGGTAGTGGTGATGGTAGTGGTGATGGTGGTGCTGATGGTGGTGATGACGATGAGCAAATGGAAAATGGAAGTTAAAACAAATCTCTCTCTCGAACTCTCTAAGGCGCACCCGACCTATTAGCTATTAGCCGCCGAGCTATTAGACGGATCCGAAGTGGTTCGTTCGTCACGGCGGATGATGATGATGATGATGATTTTTTTTCTTGCGTTGTTGCGTCCACTCCGATGGTCGTTCGAGACGAAAACGAAAGTGCGATCCAGCTGAAATAACGGCAGTGGGTCGGCGGCTCTCCGATGAAAGGTCGCGGCGATTGAGCCGCCGTTTGAAGGTCGGGGATTAGGATCGGTATTGGGGGGGTGGGTGACATCGGGTCTGGGGAATTCGCCGTTGTGTGGACGCAGGGAGTTTTGAGGTTGTAATTCTGGATAGAGGAATGGGAGATACGATTCTGACTTTTAGCGTTTCAACTCGGGCGGTTGTGGATTGAGCTTGCGTTTGAAACTCGGGGATTAGGATCGGAATTGGGGAGTAACATCGGGTCTCAGGAATTCGCTGTTGTGTGGACGCAGGGAGTTTTGAGGTTGTAATTCTGCATAGAGGAATGGGAGTTACGATTCTGACTTTAAAGGTTTCAACTCGGGCGGTCGTGGATTGAGCTTGCGTTTGAAACTCGGGGATTAGGATCGTTATTGGCGAATGACATCGGGTCTGGGGAATTCGCTGAAAATGTGGTTACAAGGAGTTTGAGGTTGTAATTTTGGATAGAAGGATGGGAGTTACGATTCTGACTTTAAGGGTTTCAACTCGGGCGGTCGTGGATTGAGCTTGCGTTTGAAACTCGGGGATTAGGATCGGGATTGGAGGGGGGGAGGTGGGTGACATCGGGTCTCGAGAATTCGCTGAAAATGTGGATACAAGGAGTTTGAGGTTGTAATTTTGGATAGAAGGATGGGAGTTACGATTCTGACTTTAAGGGTTTCAACTCGGGCGGTCGTGGATTGAGCTTGCGTTTGAAACTCGGGGATTAGGATCGGGATTGGAGGGGGGGAGGTGGGTGACATCGGGTCTCGAGAATTCGCTGAAAATGTGGATACAAGGAGTTTGAGGTTGTAATTTTGGATAGAAGGATGGGAGTTACGATTCTGACTTTAAGGGTTTCAACTCGGGCGGTCGTGGATTGAGCTTGCGTTTGAAACTCGGGGATTAGGATCGGAATTGGGGAGTAACATCGGGTCTCAGGAATTCGCTGTTGTGTGGACGCAGGGAGTTTTGAGGTTGTAATTCTGCATAGAGGAATGGGAGTTACGATTCTGACTTTAAGGGTTTCAACTCGGGCGGTCGTGAATTGAGCTGGCGTTTGAAACTCGGGGATTAGGATCGGGATTGGAGGGGGGGAGGTGGGTGACATCGGGTCTGGGGAATTCGCTGAAAATGTGGATACAAGGAGTTTTGAGGTTGTAATTCTGGATAGAAGGATGGGAGTTACGATTCTGACTTTAAGGGTTTCAACTCGGGCGGTCGTGGATTGAGCTGGCGTTTGAAACTCGGGGATTAGGATCGGGATTGGAGGGGGGGGGGGTGGGTGACATCGGGTCTGGGGAATTCGCTGAAAATGTGGATACAAGGAGTTTGAGGTTGTAATTCTCGATAGAAGGATGGGAGTTACGATTCTTACTTTGAGGGTTTCAACTCGGGCGGTTGTGAATTGAGCTGGCGTTTGAAACTCGGGGATTAGGATCGGAATTGGGGAGTAACATCGGGTCTCAGGAATTCGCTGTTGTGTGGACGCAGGGAGTTTTGAGGTTGTAATTCTGCATAGAGGAATGGGAGTTACGATTCTGACTTTAAGGGTTTCAACTCGGACGGTCGTGGATTGAGCTGGCGTTTGAAACTCGGGGATTAGGATCGTTATTGGCGAATGACATCGGGTCTGGGGAATTCGCTGAAAATGTGGATACAAGGAGTTTGAGGTTGTAATTTTGGATAGAAGGATGGGAGTTACGATTCTGACTTTAAGGGTTTCAACTCGGGCGGTCGTGGATTGAGCTTGCGTTTGAAACTCGGGGATTAGGATCGGGATTGGAGGGGGGGAGGTGGGTGACATCGGGTCTCGAGAATTCGCTGAAAATGTGGATACAAGGAGTTTGAGGTTGTAATTTTGGATAGAAGGATGGGAGTTACGATTCTGACTTTAAGGGTTTCAACTCGGGCGGTCGTGGATTGAGCTGGCGTTTGAAACTCGGGGATTAAGATCGGGATTGGAGGGGGGGAGGTGGGTGACATCGGGTCTGGGGAATTCGCTGAAAATGTGGATACACGGAGTTTGAGGTTGTAATTTTGGATAGAAGGATGGGAGTTACGATTCTTACTTTGAGGGTTTCAACTCGGGCGGTTGTGAATTGAGCTGGCGTTCGAAACTCGGGGATTAGAATCGGTATTGGAGGGGGGTGACATCGGGTCTGGGGAATTCGCTGAAAATGGAGATACACGGAGTTTGAGGTCGTAATTCTGGATAGAAGGATGGGAGTTACGATTCTGACTTTAAGGGTTTCAAGTCGGGCGGTCGTGGATTGAGCTGGCGTTTGAAACTCGGGGAATAGGATCGGTATTGGGGGGTGGGGTGACATCGGGTCTGGGGAATTCGCTGAAAATGGAGATACACGGAGTTTGAGGTCGTAATTCTGGATAGAGGAATGGGAGTTACGATTCTGACTTTAAGGGTTTCAAGTCGGGCGGTCGTGGATTGAGCTGGCGTTTGAAACTCGGGGATTAGAATCGGTATTGGGGGGGGTGGGTGACATCGGGTCTCAGGAATTCGCCGTTGTGTGGACGCAGGGAGTTTTGAGGTTGTAATTCTCGATAGAGGAATGGGAGTCGGGGCGGGGGAGGTTACGATTCTGACTTTTAGGGTTTCAACTCGATTGCCGTTGAAGGGGCCGTCCATAAATGACGTCACGCGATTTTTGACGATTTTTTTACCCCCCCCCCCCCCCATCGTCACATGACGTCACAAAAAGTCAGACCTCCCCCCCCTCAAGTATGACATCACAAAGCTCTGCCCCCCCCCCCCCCCCAAAACAAAAATTTCCATTTTGAAAATAAAACACGCTTCAAATCGCTTTAAACTATTGTCATTTTCTTGGTTCTTTCGGTAAAGTCACGTAGAAAGGGAAAAAATAAAATAATAAAAATTAAACATAATAAAATACAATTCTCACTATTTTATTATTTCCCTTCTACGTGACTTTACCGAAAGAACCAAGAAGATGAATCCCTGCAGTCACGAAAGCTTTACATCGAAACTATTGTCATCGTCGTGCGTATTTAATGTGGCACTGCACTCTGATGTTGTAGTTGAGTGTTGTTATAAACAATCAGTGTTGTTATAACAATCGTATATTTATTTAAAGTTGCGCATTTTGATGTGACGTCACATTTCTCAACCCCCACCCCCTCCCTCGTCACACATCGTCACAAATGTCTGACCCCCCCCCCCCAGGTGCGTGACGTCATTTATGGACGGTCCCCTAAGGTTCGTAGCCGATCCGTTTTCGGGTGAGGCTGGACATGAAGAAACTCCTTACTCACTAACAAGTCCTTACTCACTAACAACTCCTTACCTACTAACAACTCCTCCTAACAACTCCTTACTCACTAACAACTCCTCACTAACAACTCCTTACTCACTAACAACTCCTCACTAACAACTCCTCACTCACTAACAACTCCTCACTAACAACTCCTTACTCACTAACAACTCCTCTATATGCGTACGGCGTGAAAGAAGTTCGGCACAAATCTTGACTGCGGGAATCCATATTCTTAGTTTCTTTCGGTAAAGCCACCGATTGCTTGTGTTGCGATCGAAACGTCGTGATATGTTGATGATTTTTTACTGTCCACGTGGCTTCACCGACAGGACCAAACAAAATGAGTTCAGCACACGCACCACTTGCAACGCACGTGGCGGCGGTGACGTCGCCGCGGGCACCCGTGCCAGGCTAGGTGCACTCTGGGGCAGTGCCGGATGATCCCAGTAGCACAAAAGTAGCTACTACACATGTGTAGCTACTGCACGTGTAGCTACTACACGTGTAGCTACTACTACATGTGTAGCTACTGCACGTGTAGCTACTACACGTGTAGCTACTACTACACGTGTAGCTACTACACGTGTAGCTACTACTACACATGTAGCTACTACACATGTAGCTACTACACGTGTAGCTACTACACGTGTAGCTACTACACGTGTAGCTACTACTACATGTGTAGTAGTAGTAGTAGCTACTACACATGTAGCTACTACTACATGTAGCTGCTACTACATGTGTAGCTCCTACTACACGTGTAGTAGTAGCTACATGTGCAGCTACTACACATGTAGGCTTTACCGAAAGAACCAAGAAGATGTGACCCATCGCTCCACTCGCGATGGGTTCCCGCAACGCGTGGAGGAGGTACGCGCGCGTGTTCGTGCGTGTGGTGGTGGTGGTATTAGGTCAACTCAGCCTTAAATGAGTACCTGGTGCGGTGTGTAAACATCGCCACTGGGGAGACAAAGGCGGTCGGGCGTGGTGCTGGCCCACCCACCCCCTCGTGTACCGTTTCGGCCTTCATAGGTGCTCGCTAACAGCACTTGCCCCTACAGTCTGTTAAGGCTATATGGGGGATCTTTGATTGGTGGTGGTGGTGGGTGGAGGAGCGGTGGTGCAGCGGTCAGCGCTACGGTCGGCGCTACGAACAGCCGACGATTATCCGACACGCCGGGGAGACAAAGGCGGACGTGCGCAGAGCCGGCTGGCCACCCCGTACCCCCTCGTGTGCCACAGTGCCGGCAGCCTTCGTTAGGAGCTCGCTAACAGCACTTGCCCCAACAGTCTGTTAGAGGCTACACGGGGGATCTTTGTCTTTGTGTGTCTCTGTTAGAGGCTACCTGGGGGAGCTTTGTCTTTGTGTGAGTGTCTCTGTTAGAGGCTACCTGGGGGAGCTTTGCCCTTGTAAGTGTCTCTGTTAGAGGCTACCTGGGGGAGCTTTGTCTTTGTGTGAGTGTCTCTGTCAGAGGCTACCTGGGGGAGCTTTGTCTTTGTGTGAGTGTCTCTGTCAGAGGCTACCTGGGGGAGCTTTGTCTTTGTGTGTGTGTCTCTGTTAGATGCTACCTGGGGGAGCTTTGTCTTTGTGTGAGTATCTCTGTTAGATGCTACCTGGGGGAGCTTTGTCTTTGTGTGAGTATCTCTGTTAGATGCTACCTGGGGGATCTTTGTCTTTGTGTGAGTGTCTCTGTTAGAGGCTACCTGGGGGAGCTTTGCCCTTGTAAGTGTCTCTGTTAGAGGCTACCTGGGGGAGCTTTGTCTTTGTGTGAGTGTCTCTGTTAGAGGCTACCTGGGGGAGCTTTGTCTTTGTGTGAGTGTCTCTGTTAGAGGCTACACGGGGGACCTTTGTCTTTGTGTGTCTCTGTTAGAGGCTACACGGGGGACCTTTGTCTTTGTGTGTCTCTGTTAGAGGCTACCTGGGGGATCTTTGTCTTTGTGTGAGTGTCTCTGTTAGAGGCTACCTGGGGGACCTTTGTCTTTGTGTGTCTCTGTTAGAGGCTACCTGGGGGATCTTTGTCTGTGTGAGTGTCTCTGTTAGAGGCTACACGGGGGATCTTTGTTTTGTGTGTGTGTCTCTGTTAGAGGCTACACGGGGGATCTTTATCTTTGTGTGTGTGTCTCTGTTAGAGGCTACACGGGGGATCTTTGTCTTTGTGTGTGTGTGTCTCTGTTAGAGGCTACCTGGGGGAGCTTTATCTTTGTGTGAGTGTCTCTGTTAGAGGCTACACGGGGGATCTTGTCTTTGTCTTTGTGTGAGTGTCTCTGTTGGAGGCTACACGGGGGACCTTTGTCTTTGTGTGAGTGTCTCTGTTAGAGGCTACACGGGGGACCTTTGTCTTTGTAAGGAGCGGTGGTGCAGCGGTTAGCGCTACGCTGCGCTACGAACCCGGCCACCCGAGTACGATTCCCGCTCACGGCCACCAACGCACGCTGTGACGATTATCTGGACCGGTCCTGGGCCTCCTCCCCTAGGTCGACTCAGCCTCAAATGAATACCTGGAGCGGCGGTGTGTAAAAACATCGCCACCGGGGAGACAAAGGCGGCCGGGCGTGGTGGTGTGTGTACTGTGTGTGTGCTGTATGTGTGTGTGTACTGTGTGTGTGTGTGTACTGTGTGTGTGCTGTGTGTGCTGTGTGTACCGTGTGTGTGCTGTGTGTGTACTGTGTGTGTACTGTGTGTGTGCTGTGTGCGTGTGTACTGTGTGTGTGCTGTGTGTGTACTGTGTGTGTGTGCTGTGTGTACTGTGTGTGTGTGCTGTGTGTACTGTGTGTGTGTGTGCTGTGTGTGTGTACCGTGTGTGTGCTGTGTGTACTGTGTGTGTGCTGTGTGTACTGTATGTGTGTGTACTGTGTGTGCTGTGTGTACTGTGTGTGTGCTGTGTGTACTGTATGTGTGTGTACTGTGTGTGCTGTGTGTGTGCTGTGTGTGTGTGCTGTGTGTGCTGTGTGTGTACTGTGTGTGTACTGTGTGTGTACTGTGTGTGTGTACTGTGTATGCTGTGTGTGTGTACTGTGTGTATGATGTGTGTGTACTGTGTATGCTGTGTGTGTGTACTGTGTGTGTGCTGTGTGTACTGTGTGTGTGTGCTGTGTGTGTACTGTGTGTGTGTACTGTGTACTGTGTGTGTACTGTGTGCACTGTGTGTGTGCTGTCTGTGTGTACTGTGTGTGTATGCTGTGTGTGTTCTGTGTGCACTGTGTGTGTACTGTGTGTCCTGTGTGTGTACTGTGTGTCCTGTGTGTGTACTCTGTGTGTACTGTGTGTGTGTACTGTGTGTGCTGTGCGTACTGTGTGTGCTGTGTGTACTGTGTATGCTGTGTGTACTCTGTGTGTACTGTGTGTGTGCTGTGTGTGCTGTGTGTACTGTGTGTGTGTACTGTGTGTGTACTGTGTGTGCTGTGTGTGTACTGTGTGTACTGTGTGTGTACTGTGTATGTACTGTGTGTGTGTTGTGTGTGTGTGCTGTGTGTGCTGTGTGTGTACTGTGTGTGTGCTGTGTGTGTACTGTGTGTGTGCTGTGTGTTCTGTGTGTGTACTGTGTGTACTGTGTGTGCTGTGTGTGTGCTGTGTGTGATGTGTGTACTGTGTGTACTGTGTGTTCTGTGTGTGTACTGTGTGTACTGTGTGTGTACTGTGTGTATTCTGTGTGTGTACTATGTGTACTGTGTGTATGCTGTGTGTGTGCTGTGTATACTGTGTGTGTATGCTGTGTGTACTGTGTGTGTGCTGTGTGTGTACTGTGTGTGCTGTGTGTGCTGTGTGTGTACTGTGTGCTGTGTGTGTGTACTGTGTGTACTGTGTGTGTACTGTGTGTGTACTGTGTGTGTGCTATGTGTGTACTGTGTGTGTACTGTGTGTGCTGTGTGTGTTCTGTGTGCTGTGTGTGTGTACTGTGTGTGTACTGTGTGTACTGTGTGTACTGTGTGTGTGCTGTGTGTGTACTGTGTGTGTACTGTGTGTGCTGTGTGTGTGCTGTGTGTGTACTGTGTGTGTACTGTGTGCTGTGTGTGTACTGTGTACTGTGTGTACTGTGTGTATGCTGTGTGTGTACTGTGTGTATGCTGTGTGTACTGTGTGTGTACTGTGTGTGTACTGTGTGTGTGTGCTGTGTGTACTGTGTGTGTGTGCTGTGTGTACTGTGTGTGTACTTTGTGTACTGTGTGTGTACTGTGTGTGTGTACTGTGTGTATGCTGTGTATGCTGTGTGTGTGTACTGTGTGTGTACTGTGTGTGTACTGCGCTCTTTCGCCAAATACCTCTCGAGACGAAGCCGACGTGGTTCCCCAGGAACTCCCCCGAACCGAGGGTCACGGGAACTCGCTGGGTCCCCTTCTCTCTCTCCTCTCTCTCGTCGAGAGCGGTCCGGCAAAAGTTCCAATCCCACACCGCCACCGCCGCCTTCTACCCCTTCTTCTGCTGTTCCTCTGGCGAAAGGGTCTCCTCGCTGCTGCTGCTGCTGCTGCTTCGAGTTTCTCCTCGAATGCCCGATATCGACAACGTCGGCTCCACAACAACCACCACCACCACAACCACTACCACAACCACCACCACCACTAGCACAACCACCACTACCACCACCACAATCGGCGTCCACCTCGATCTTCTTTGGCCACCTCCCCCCCGCGGTTCCTCGGGGGTCGAAGGAAGGCGACTCACTGACCCCTCCGCCACGCAGAGAGAGACAGAGTGGGGAGAGTGGGGAGAGAGTGGGGAGAGTGGGGAGAGAGAGAGACAGAGAGACACAGTGGGGAGAGTGGGGAGAGCGTGGGGAGAGCGTGGGGAGAGTGGGGAGAGGGCGTGGGGAGAGAGAGTTGGGAGAGTGAGCAGAGAGACAGAGTGGGGAGAGTGGGGAGAGAGCGTGGGGAGAGTGGACAGAGCGGGGAGAGCGTGGGGAGAGAGAGCGTGGTGGGAGAGAGAGAGAGAGTGCAGGAGGAGTTGTAGAGAGTGGTGGAGGAGGGGGAGTGAGAGACACAGAGTGGAGAGAGAGTGGGGGGTTTGAGAGGGAGGAGAGGGGGAGGGTGGAGGAGGGGGAGACAGAGTGGAGAGAGAGTGGGGGGTTTGAGAGGGAGGAGGGGGGGAGTGAGGAAACGAGAGAGTGCAGGGGGAGTTGGAGGAGAGAGAGAGTGGGGGGTGAGATGAAGGAGAGGGGGGGAGGGTATCGAGAGATTGGAGGAGGAGGAGTGAGAGAGAGAGAGGAAAAGAGAGGGTGGAGTGAGTGAGAGACAGACAGAGTGAGGAGAGAGTGGAGAGAGAGGGTGGTGGTGGTGGTGGTGGAGGGAGTGAGAGACAGACAGACAGAGTGGGGAGAGCGTGGGGAGAGAGGAAAAGAGAGGGTGGTGGAGGATGAGTGAGTGAGAGACAGACAGACAGAGTGGGGAGAGCGTGGGGAGAGAGTGGAGAGAGAGGAAAAGAGAGGGTGGTGGAGGGTGAGTGAGAGACAGACAGACAGAGTGGGGAGAGTGGGGGGGAGAGAGTGGAGAGAGAGGAAAAGAGAGGGTGGTGGTGGAGTGAGTGAGAGACAGACAGACAGAGTGGGGAGAGTGGGGGGGAGAGAGTGGAGAGAGAGGAAAAGAGAGGGTGGTGGAGGGTGAGTGAGTGAGAGACAGACAGACAGAGTGGGGAGAGCGTGGGGAGAGAGTGGAGAGAGAGGAAAAGAGAGGGTGGTGGAGGATGAGTGAGTGAGAGACAGACAGACAGAGTGGGGAGAGCGTGGGGAGAGAGTGGAGAGAGAGGAAAAGAGAGGGTGGTGGAGGGTGAGTGAGTGAGAGACAGACAGACAGAGTGGGGAGAGTGGGGGGGAGAGAGTGGAGAGAGAGGAAAAGAGAGGGTGGTGGAGGGTGAGTGAGTGAGTGAGAGACAGACAGACAGAGTGGGGAGAGCGTGGGGAGAGAGTGGAGAGAGAGGAAAAGAGAGGGTGGTGGAGGATGAGTGAGTGAGAGACAGACAGACAGAGTGGGGAGAGCGTGGGGAGAGAGTGGAGAGAGAGGAAAAGAGAGGGTGGTGGAGGGTGAGTGAGTGAGAGACAGACAGACAGAGTGGGGAGAGTGGGGGGGAGAGAGTGGAGAGAGAGGAAAAGAGAGGGTGGTGGAGGGTGAGTGAGTGAGAGACAGACAGAGTGGGGAGAGTGGGGGGGGGAGAGTGGAGAGAGAGGAAAAGAGAGGGTGGTGGAGTTGGAGTTGGAGGAGAGAGAGGGGGGTGAAAGGAAGGAGAGGGGGAGGGTGGAGGAGGAGGAGGTGAGCGAGAGAGTAGAGAGAGATGGGGCTGGAGAGAGAACGTGGAGCAGACACGGGGGGTGAGAGTGGTGGAGGGGTGAGGGTGGTCGAGGGGTGAGGGTGGTGGAGGGGAGAAGGAGGGGAGAGAGTGGTGGAGGGGAGAAGGAGGGGAGGGGGAGATGGGGGGGGGCAGAGAACACGAGGGGAGCGAATGGTGATCCAATAGGGGGAGCGGTGCTGAGAGAGTGGGGGGAGAGTGTGTGTGTGTGTGCGTGTGTGTGTGCGTGTGTGTGTGTGCGTGTGTGTGTGTTTGACAGTGTGTGTGTGTTTGAGTGAGTGTGTGTGTGTTTGAGTGAGTGTGTGTGTGTTTGACAGTGTGTGTGTGTTTGAGAAAGTGTGTGTGTGTTTGAGAGAGTGCGTGTGTGTTTGAGAGAGTGTGTGTGTTTGTTTGAGTGAGTGTGTGTGTGTTTGAGTGAGTGTGTGTGTGTTTGAGTGAGTGTGTGTGTGTTTGAGTGAGTGTGTGTGAGTTAGAGAGAGTGTGTGTGTGTTAGAGAGAGTGTGTGTGTGTTTGAGTGAGTGTGTGTGTTTGAGTGTGTGTGTGTTTGAGTGTGTGTGTGTGTGTGTGTTTGAGAGAGTGTGTGTGTGTGTTAGAGAGAGTGTGTGTGTGTTTGAGTGTGTGTGTGAGTGTGTGTGTTAGAGAGTGTGTGTGTGTATTTGACTGAGTGAGTGTGTGTGTAAGTGAGTGTGTGTGTGTTTGAGTGAGTGTGTGTGTTTGTGTTTGAGAGAGTGTGTGTGTGTTTGAGAGTGTGCGTGTGTGTTTGAGTGAGTGTGTGTGTGTTTGAGAGTGTCTGTGTGTTTGACTGAGTGAGTGTGTGTGTTTGACTGAGTGTGGCAGAGTGTGTGTGTGTGTGAGTGTGTGTGTGTTTGACTGAGTGAGTGTGTGTGAGTGTGTGTGTTTGAGTGAGTGTGTGTGTGTGTTTGAGTGTCTAGTGCTGTGCAAACTTCGCCATTAGGGAGACAAAGGCGGCCGGGCGTGGTGGTGCTGGTCACCCACCCCCTCGTGTGCCACAGTGCCGGTAGCCTTCATAGGTGCTCGCTAACAGCACTTGCCCCTACAGTCTGTTACAGGCTACACGGGGGACCTTTGGCTTTGTCTGTGTGTGTGTATGTGGAACTCGCTAACAGCACTTGCCCCTACAGTCTGTTACAGGCTACACGGGTGACCTTTGTCTGTGTGTGTATGTGTAAGTGGAGCTCGCTAGCAGCACTTGCCCCTACAGTCTGTTACAGGCTACACGGGGGACCTTTGTCTTTGTCTGTGTGTGTATGTGTATGTGGAGCTCGCTAGCAGCACTTGCCCCTACAGTCTGTTACAGGCTACACGGGGGACCTTTGTCTTTGTGTGTGTGTGTATGTGGAACTCGCTAACAGCACTTGCCCCAACAGTCTGTTACAGGCTACACGGGGGACCTTTGTCTTTGTATGTGTGTGTGTGGGGAGCGCGCTAACAGCACTTGCCCCTACAGTCTGTTACAGGCTACACGGGGGACCTTTGTCTTTGTGTGTGTGTGTATGTGGAGCTCGCTAACAGCACTTGCCCCAACAGTCTGTTACAGGCTACACGGGGGACCTTTGTCTTTTTTTTCATTGTTGTGTCGATTGTTTGTCAAGCGGAAATGTTAAGTGGGGGGGGGGGTGGAAGCGAACCTCTCAAAGATCACCCCCCCGAGATCGATTCCTCGCTCGCGACCACAAATCCTCATGGTACTACTGTTCATACCATAGTATTACTACTATTATAGTACGGGTACTATAGTAGTAGGTACTATAGTAGTAGTACTACTACTATAGTACACATGCTGTGGTATGACTGCATCACGGACATTATGCGAGAGCCGGGGTCAATCTGGTACAGCACTTGTCCCAATAGGCTACACGGGGGGCCTTTGTTTTTGTGTGTGTTTGAGAGTGTGTGTGTGTTTGAGAGTGTGTGTGTCTTTGTGTGTGTTTGAGTGAGTGAGTGTGTTTGAGTGAGTGTGTGTGTGTGTTTGAGAGAGTGTGTGTGTGTTTTGAGTGTGTGTGTGTGTGTTTGAGAGTGTGTGTGTGTGTTTGAGTGAGTGAGTGTGTGTGTCGATGAGAGTGTGTGTGTTTGAGAGTGTGTGAGTGTGTTTGAGCGAGTGTCTATGAGAGTGTGTGTGTTTGAGAGAGTGTGTGTGTTTGAGAGTATGTGTGTGTGTTTGAGTGAGTGAGTGTGTGTGTCGATGAGAGTGTGTGTGTTTGAGAGTGTGTGAGCGTGTTTGAGCGAGTGTCTATGAGAGTGTGTGTTTGAGAGAGTGTGTGTGTGTGAGAGTGTGTGTGTTTGAGTGAGTGTGTGTGTTTGAGTGAGTGTGTGTGTGTGAGAGTGTGTGTGTTTGAGTGAGTGTGTGTTTGAGAGTGTGTGTGTGTGAGAGTGTGTGTGTTTGTGTTTGAGTGAGTGTGTGTGTTTGAGTGTGTGTTTGAGTGAGTGTGTGTGTTTGAGAGAGTTTGTGTGTTTGAGTGAGTGTGTGTCTATGAGAGTGTGTGTGAGAGAGTGTGTGTGTTTGAGAGAGTGTGTGTTTGAGAGTGTGTGTGTTTGAGTGAGTGTGTGTCTATGAGAGTGTGTGTGAGAGAGTGTGTGTGTTTGAGAGAGTGTTTGTTTGAGTGAGTGTGTGTTTGAGTGAGTGTGTGTTTGAGTGAGTGTGTGTTTGAGAGTGTGTGTGTGTGTTTGAGAGTGTGTGTGTGTGTGTGTGTTTGAGTGAGTGTGTGTGTTTGAGAGAGTGTGTGTGTTTGAGAGTGTGTGTGTGTGTGTGTTTGAGAGTGTGTGTGTTTGAGTGAGTGTGTGTGTTTGAGAGTGTGTGTGTGTGTGTTTGAGAGTGTGTGTGTGTGTGTGTTTGAGAGTGTGTGTGTGTGTGTTTGAGTGAGTGTGTGTGTTTGAGAGAGTGTGTGTGTTTGAGAGTGTGTGTGTGTGTGTTAGAGAGAATGTGTGTGTTTGAGAGAGTGAGTGTGTGTGTGTTTGAGTGAGTGTGTGTCTATGAGTGTATGTGTGTTTGTGTTTGAGAGTGTGTGAGTGTCTTTGTGTGTGTGTGAGAGTGTGTGTTTGTGTCTATGTGTGTGTTTAAGAGAGTGAGAGAAAGTGTGTGAGTGTCTTTGTGTGTGTTCGTGTGGGGGAGCTCGCTAACAGCACTTGCCCCACGAGTCTGGTCAGACTACACGGGGACCTTTGTCTTTGTATGTGTGTGTGTGTGTGCGGAGCTTGCTAACAGCACTTGCCCCAGGAGTCTGTTACAGGCTACACGGGGGGCCTTTGTCTGTGTGTGTGTGGAACTTGCTAACAGCACTTGCCCCGACAGTCTGTTACAGGCTACACGAGGACCTTTGTCTGTGTCTGTGTGTGGAACTTTCTAACAGCACTTGCCCCACGAGTCTGTTACAGGCTAAACGGGGGGCCTTTGTCTTTGTCCTGCCAGTTAACTGAACCCCCGCGAGGTTGCGGGCAGATCGCGGTGCGAGTTCTGTTACAGAGACAAAGGTCCCCCGTGTAACCTCAACAGGCTGTCGGGGCAAGTGCTGCTAGCGAGCTCCACACACACACAAAGACAAAGGTCCCCTGTGTAGCCTGACCAGACTGTCGGGGCAAGTGCTGTTAGCGAGCACCTATGAAGGCCGTCACTGTGGCACACGAGGGGGTGGGTGGCCAACACCACGCCCGGCCGCCTTTGTCTCCCCAGCGGCGATGTTTTACACATCGCACCAGGTACTCATTTGAGGCTGAGTCGACCTAGGGGGAGGCCCCGGGACCGGTTCAGATAATCGTCACTGGGTGTTTGCCGTGAGCGGGAATCGAACCCGGCTCGCCAGGTTCGTAGCGCAGCGTAGCGCTAACCGCTGCACCACCGCTCCCCATACACTCCACGTGCACAGACTACGACTATTAGTAATTCGATCTATTTCGCCAGCATTGACCGGGTTGTCGAAACCGGCCCAAACCTTCGTATCGAATCGACGGCTGCTGAAAATTGTTATCGCCCAGAACCCCCCTCCCGCAGATAAGGCCGTGCGGATGATGGGATGTGTTAAAAAGAAAATGTGTAAAAAAAAAAACTTTAGATTCATGATTCAAACTAAAAACGATAGACCATTGGAACCTCATTTGCCAGTAAAAAATATGATAATTGTTTTTTCACCCTTCTATCTGGCAACAAAACTGACACCTTTTTTTTACAAGGAGTCGTGTTTGCATAGACCACAATACCTGCAGCCGTAATGCAAACAAAAAACATAACTCTGATAATGTATGCACTGTCCTTGAAGTTGATTGGTCTATACCAGAGACAGCTTTCCTTAGAGCCTAGTCTCACATGGTGTTGGACCAGATGACGCCAAAAGGCGCACAACTCAAAGACAATGCACCATCAGAGTATGAGAGCCCGGGGTAAGCATTTACACCAATTGGAACCTCATTTGCCTGGGGTGTTTCATTCAGACGCTGTCTCCCCGACAGACCTGTTCTTCACCTGAGGACGGCTGCTTGCGTTGTGGCCGAAACGTCGTGAAAATTATTTTATTATGTTTTTATTTTTATTATTTTATTATTTCCATTCTACGTGACTTTACCGAAAGAACCAAAACGATCTTTGTCTTTCTTTTTCCTTCGGCCCAATGAATGTCACCTCTATGCAAGTCCCCGTGTATGTTCGTACACACAGGCAAGCCTCTGTGTGTGCTGCTGCTGCTCATGCAGCCCCATACACCCCTTAGTGTGCCACAGTGACGGCCTTCATAGGTGCTGCTGCTACTCGCTAACAGCACCTCGCCCCAGCCGTCTGTTAAAGGCTACACGGGGGGTCTTTGTCTTTTTCTGTGTGTGTGTGGGGGGAGCTGGCTTACAACAGCACTTGCCCCAGCCGTCTGTTAGAGCTATACGGGGGGTCTTTGTCTTTGTGTGTGGGTGGGGGGGAGCTCGTTAACAACAGCACTTGCCCCAACAGTCTGTTTGGGCTACGCGGGGGACCTTTGTCTTTGTGTGTGTGTGTAACTCGCTAACAGCACTTGCCCCGACAGCCTGTTGAGGCTACACGGGGGACCTTTGTCTTTGTGTGTGTGTGGGGGGAGCTCGCTAGCAGCACTTGCCCCAACAGTCTGTTCGGGCTATACGGGGGGCCTTTGTCTTTGTGTGTGTGTGGGGGGAGCTCGCTAGCAGCATTTGCCCCAACAGTCTGTTCGGGCTATATGGGGGGCCTTTGTCTTTGTGTGTGTGAGGGGGAGCTCGCTTACAACAGCACTTGCCCCAACAGTCTGTTTGGGCTATACGGGGGGCATTTGTCTGTGTGTGTATGTGTGGGGGGAGCTCGCTTACAACAGCACTTGCCCCAACAGTCTGTTTGGGCTATACGGGGGGCCTTTGTCTTTGTGTGTATGTGTGGGGGGAGCTCGCTAACAACGGCACTTGCCCCAACAGTCTGTTTGGGCTATACGGGGGACCTTTGCCTTTGCGCGGTCAGCGAGTTGGATTCCCACCCGCGACCAAACAACAGACGGCGGCAAACGTTTCGCAACCGGTCCCTGTGCTTCCCTTAGGTCGACTCGGCCTAAAAAAAATCAGTTGCTTGGTCGCGTTCACCACTTAATTTCAATGTAATTCACCCGGGTGGCGGATTAAGCTGGTGCGGGTTCCTGCAGCATATGTTATAAAGGTGCCCAAAATTAAATTAAAAATAAACAAGTGAATATTAAAACAAACATTTGTAAATCTTGATTTCAAGCTTTTTGTGACTGCTGGAATTCATACGCTTTGGGTCCTTCGTTAAAGTCAGGTAGGTAGATCACGACGTTTCGATCGCAACACAAGCAATCGTCTTCGGGTGAAAGAGCTGATATGATCTACCCGTCGGAGGCCGTCGGCCTGCGAGAAGGGCTGCGTGCAGAACGAGAGAGTGAGCGAGAGAGCGAGCGAGTGAGTGAGAGAGTGACCGAGAGAGACAGCGAGAAAGTGACCGAGAGAGCGAGCGAGAGAAAGAGCGAGAGAGTGAGCGAGTGAGAGAGCGAGCGAGAGAGTGAGCGAGAGAGTGAGCGAGAGAGTGAGCGAGAGAGTGAGTGAGCGAGAGAGTGAGCGAGAGAGTGAGAGTGAGCGAGAGAGTGAGCGAGCGAGAGAGAAAGCGAGAGAGTGAGCGAGCGAGAGAGAAAGCGAGAGAGTGAGCGAGAGAGAAAGCGAGAGAGTGAGAGAGAGAGTGAGCGAGAGAGTGACCGAGAGAGTGAGCGAGAGAGTGAGCGAGAGAGTGAGCGAGAGAGTGAGCGAGAGAGTGAGCGAGAGAGTGAGCGAGAGAGTGAGCGAGAGAGCGAGCGAGAGAGCGAGAGAAAGAGCGAGAGAGAGAGCGAGCGAGCGAGAGAGTGACCGAGAGAGTGAGCGAGAGAGTGACCGAGAGAGTGAGCGAGAGAGAGAGAGCGAGAGAGTGAGCGAGAGGTGGAGGTTTACATAAAGCAAAGTAAAAAAAAAAATTACGAAATGATGAACGAAGCAAAATGCCGACTACACCGAGCATCTTCTTGTTTCCACTGATCGTAAAAAAAAGAGAAAACTACTGAAACACGAGGCCTTATGTAGGCCTGAGATGGTACATGCAGCCTCAGGGTAAGATGGCGGGGCTAAAGATGGTCTCCCTGAGGCTATGGAAGTTGGCTTCGTATTGTGAGAGATCAGCATGGCAATGTACGAGCTTATAATGTCAATGCATCGGTGACTTGCCTCAATTTGTACCCATCTTGGGGTAGAAATTGAGCCGTCATTGGAAGGACGTGATTAACCAAGTGAAGTCTTTGCCTGCTGCGATGTTTCCATCCTTCCTGCCGATGTTAGCTGACTCTCCGAGTTGCATTGCTAGGTTGGATGCCTTTGTATTGACGGGCTGGGATGTCCTTCTCGCTCAGTCACCGATGCATTGACATGACGAGCTCGTACATTGCCATGCTGATCTCTCACAATACAAAGCCAACTTCCAGAGCCTCAAGGAGACCATCTCTAGTCACGCGCTCGTACCCTGAGGCTGCATGTGTAATGTAGTAACTCGGCGGGAGACGACTTCACGGGTAACACACTCTTTATTTTACCAAACTCGTTCACAGGTGACTAACACCTACTTTGTATCTCGGGTGACAACCACCCACTTAGTATCTCGGGTGACAAACACCCACTTAGTATCTCGGGTGACAAACACCCACTTAGCTACCCTGGCGACTAACGCCCACTGAGCTACTCGGGTGACCAACACCCACTTAGCTACTCGGCGACTAACGCCCACTGAGCTACTCGGGTGACCAACACCCACTTAGCTACTCGGCGACTAACGCCTCCGAGCTACTCGGGTGACCAACACCCACTTAGCTACCCTGGCGACTAACGCCCACTGAGCTACTCGGGACACTCCCTGCCCGGGGTGTCCGTCTTGACTGTGGGTCCCCAGCCCGACCCACGTGGGCGTCGGACCCTGGGTCCCACAGTCTCGCCTCCGAGCCACACAGGGCCCCGGTCCCCACAAGGACGGCGGGACTAGGGGTCTCGGGGCACTAGGTCTTCAGCTCCGTCTTCTGGTCTTCAACTGGGTAACTTCTCCCCGAGTGCTCTCGCGCGTCCCCCTTTATACCCCACCTGCGGACGTCGCTGCGAGCACCCATCCTATTCGACCAATCACTGGGCGCTGGCTACGATCCTGTTTTCCCACATCTCAGCGTGCCCCAGCACCCACGCCGCGCCGCCCCGTCATCTGTCACTCCCGGCGCGCGCGTCCACATCACGCCCACAACGCGTGCCCAACCCCGCACCTCGCGCCGCCCCGTGATCCACCACTGTCACAGTCGGCGCACGTCAACACCACCACTACATCACCCCCTACCACATAGCTCGCAGCCGACCCGGCTGCTATAAAAATATACAAACCCCCCTGTGTGCCCCGTAACACAACACAACAACAAGAACAACAACTAACGTAACAACACAACACGACGCGAACACTACCATCCGCAACCATCAACCAATGCCACCGCGACAATAGAACAATATATACAATCCGGCGAGTGACAATAGCAATGTGTACGCAGAAAGAAAAATAAATGGAATTTTTTTTTTTTTTTTTCCTTCTCGACTCGTGCAGCGTCCCATTCTTTTCGAGCGTCCCTACAACGGGACATTACCCCGGCAGAGGGGAACACCGGGCGAGCTCGGTGTCGAGAAAAAAAAATGTCGTCATGAAAATTGTTGTGCCCTAGCCCGAGTCCGCCTTGCCGGTCCGTCGTACGGCACCAGACGCGGTTGTGCCGGCAGTTCAGGAAGACCTCGGCCAGGCATCGAGGACCCGTGCGTGCCGCGGGGTTCAGGTTCCCGACGGTCAGCAGCCGTCAAGCCCGAGGCACCTGGGGGTGGGTCAGGTGGAGACACGTGAGGATCAGCCTGCGACACCTCCCTCCCCGAGTCGACGGTCACATCACACGCCCGGTCGTTACGGCACAGAACGGGGTCACACGGTGCCGCATAGGGCTTCAGTCGGGAGGGGTGCACGTACCAACGGCGTTTTTCCCATTTAATCTGTATACTCTGGGGTCGTGCAACCCGCACAATTTCCACCGGTCCCCTCCAAGGTCTCAACAACTTGGGGGACGTAGCCAACGGTGCATGTGGACAATGCAGCCAGGCCTTATCGCCTGGTTTCCAATCATGCGTATGCACCCTCCGCCCATGCAATCTCTCGTTCGTGATTTGCCGAGACCGCGAATTCAACCGCGCCGCCTCCCGCGCTTCAGTCAATTTGGCGATATTAAATTTGATGTGGTCTGCCAATTTAGATTTTGTACGTGGCTGGGAAATCCCCAGTTGGACGTCCATGGCCGGATCGGCCTCCCGCCCATACATAAGAAAAAATGGGGAAAACCCCGTCGCCGCATGAGGGGCCATTCGATAGGCCGCGAGTACCCCTGGCACCTGTAAGTCCCAATCAACCTGATCGTCGCAGACCTGTTGGCACAACATAGACGTAATCGTCCTGTTCAGACGCTCAACCATCCCGTCAGTCTGCGGGTGGTAGGGGGAAGTACGCACTTTCTTTGTACCCAACAGGTCGCAGACCTCGCGCAACAAAATGCTCGAAAAATTCTTTCCTTGATCCGTCAGCAAGCGTTCGGGGGCGCCCTTGTCCAAAACATAACCCTGGACGAAGGCGTCCGCCACCGCTGCAGCCGACTGGTTGGCGAGTGGCCATGCCATGGGCCATCGGGTGAAGTATTCTACGCCAACCAGCAGGAACCTATTTCCCCTTGGTGTAGCAGGAAAGGGCCCCAAGATGTCCAACGCAACCAATTCGTTTATGCGCGAAACTTGAATGGATTGCAGCGGTGGATTAGCTGCCAATGGTGGCGGTTTTCTTTTGGCGCACCCTACGCATCCCTTAAGAATATTCGCCACGTCGTTACCCATCCCCGGCCAATAATAGTCTCGCTGGATTAGGGCGAGCGTTTTGTAAAAACCCAGATGCATGAGCCGTTCATGAGCTGCCAGAACGACCCTACCCCGCATAGCAACAGGCACAACGAGCACGTGACGCCGGGACATGTTGTCCCACTTCATCAAAAGGCCCTGTCTGCACACCCAGGAACCAACCCGCGCATCCCCTACCTCGGGAGCGCCAACTTTTCGACGTAGCGTAAGTAGGGAGCTGTCGGACATTTGGAGACGGCCCCACTCAATGAGGGGCAATGACAACAGCGAATCCCTCCCCGTGGGGGCGTCGACTCCCGGGGTGTCAGTGGCGGCGAGCGCAACTCCCTGGGTGCCGGCGACCGGGGGTTTGCACCGCGCCGATCCCAACAAACATGTGCAGTCCGTGCACGGTGGCAACCGCGACAAGGCGTCCGCATTTGAGTGTCGCAATTCCTTGCGGTAAATCGTCGTGAATTGGTAGTCCTGAAGGACCTCCAACCATCGGGACAATTGGCCCGATGGCTGTGCCATGCGCATAGCGTATTGTAGAGCCGCATGGTCCGTACGGACCGTAAAATGACGGCCGTAAAGATACGGCCTGAATTGCTGTGTAAAAAACACAATCGCTAACAATTCACGACGAGTTACGCAATAGCGTTGTTCGGCGGGGGAAAGAACTCTACTACCGTAGGCGACCACCCGTTCAACCCCCCCGACCACCTGTGAGAGCACCCCCCCGATACCCGTGTTGCTGGCATCTGTGTCAAGCAAAAACGGTTGTGTGAAATCGGGGTAACACAAGGGGGGAGCCTGCACCAAGGCGTCACGAAGGGAGCAGAACGCAGCCTCCTCTTCCGCCCCCCAGTGAAACCGCACACCCTTAGCCGTCAAAGCGTGCAGGGGCCTGGCTATGGTGGCAAACTGCTTGACAAAACGACGGTAATAGGAGGCGAAACCAATGAAACTGCGAACCTCCGTGACCGAGGTTGGCGTTGGCCATGAGCTGACGCAGTGCGTCTTAGCAGGGTCCGTCGAGATCCCTGAACGACTCACGATATGGCCCAAATACCTGACCGATTCCCGAAGCAGAAAACATTTAGCCGGTTTAAATTTAAGCTTAGCGGAACGCATCCTGAGGAACACCGCTCTCAGTCGCTGGAGGTGCTCCTCAAAAGTCCGACTGAAGACGATGATATCGTCGAAATAAATCAAACAGGTATCCCATTGGAGGCCCGACAAAACCAATTCCATGAGTCTCTGGAACGTGGCGGGAGCGGAATGTAAGCCCATGGGCAAACGGTTGAATTCAAATAGGCCACCAGGTGTCCGGAAAGCGGTTTTAGGTTTAGACTCGTTATCGAGTGGCAATTGCCAAAATCCGGAAAGCAGATCGAGTGTGGAAAAAAACTGTGCTCCCGCCAAGGCATCCAGCGACTCATCCATCCTGGGGAGCGGATACGCATCCGCCATCGAGATTTTGTTTAAGCGGCGGAAATCGACACAAAACCGCAAGGACCCGTCCTGTTTTTTTACTAGGACAATAGGAGCACCCCACGGACTAGAAGAGGGCGAAATGATATCGGCCGCCAACATATCATTAACCGCCGATTGCACATGCTCCTTCTCGGCTGGGCTGAGCCGGAAGGGATTCTGACGAATAGGGGCCGCGTCCCCTGTAGCTATGTGGTGGCGCAACAGGTCAGTGCAGCCGATATCGTACTTATGTTTGCTGAACACGTCAGCAAACTCGAGTAGCAAACCCCTCAATGCTCCCAATTGCACCTTGGACAAGTTAGCAGAACCGGCACACAACGAGTCCAACCACTCAGTCCCCTCATCACTTGGAGGATGTGACTCGACAGTGAAATCTGCTTGAGCCACGAGCCGTTCCTCAACGGGTAGCGGCGCGGCGTGAGCCAGCACCGTTCCCTGCACAATTACGGCCGGCCGCGACCCCGTATTCAGGACCATTACGAACGGCTCACTGTCCCCTCTCACCATGGTTTGAGCAACCGCTAAGTCGAGGCCCCTTCTGGCCCTGTTAGACGGCCCCAACAGCACCCCCTGTGCCTCCGCACCCACCTCGAGTGGTTTCCTCAACCGAAGGGGTACCAACATTTGCGATCCCGGAGGCACCCGTACAGTGTGAGTTGCCAGCGCCTGCACCGTCGCACAAACCGTGCGTATTTTGGTAGGGCTCGACAAGAACGCAACCCGCCGACCTGACGGAAGCTCAATGCAGGCCTGATCTATAAGAATTTTGATGGGCATTTTGGACAAAAAGTCCGTACCTAGCAAACAGGGAACGGCCAGCGATGATGATACAAAAATAGGGCCCGCCAATTTGATGTCACCAATGCAAATAGTCGCCCGAATCTGGCCGATGATCCCCAGGGATCCCCCATTCGCCGCATAAAATGGCACGTCTACTGGCAGAAGGGGTCTACTTTGGATGGGAAGAATGTTATAAATAAGGTCCGAGATGATAGTGGCCGACGCACCCGTGTCCACAAGCACCCGGACCTCAACCCCGTCAATAAACCCCGTTACCACGGACGACCCGGCCGACGCAGCCACTATCCTGTGGGCCAATTCGGACCACTCGACTGCTTGCGGGCCGTGTACGGACCCCCCTCGCCGAAGTGAACCCCCGGCACCCAGCCGCGAACCCCCCACCGCCAAGCGGCGACCCGAATGTGCCGTGTTTGTGGACCGAACGTGTGAGGTGCCGCGACTTGCCAGGTTTTGTTGGGATGACTTGTGGGCCTGGTCGTCGTCCCGACGTGGTCCTGTGGCGCGCTGACGCGGGGCCCGGCACCCGGCTGCGACGTGACCCCGAAGGCCGCAGTTGTAGCAGACGACGAGGGACGTCGTAGGTTTCGGTTGCTCCAGCTTGCGGGATGAACGTGTGGGCGAACGACCTCCCGTTCTCCACTCCCCCAGACGCGATGCAGCGAAGGCCTGCTCCTGATCCGCAGCTGGCTGAGGTTCGGCGATCGTGGCGGCCAGTGCCGCGTTCCCCGCCCATTTGCAGACGACCCCCGGCTTGCGTTTGAGGACCTCGTACGCGTGAATGCTCGTGGCGATCGCCAGGGAGCAGATATCCATCTCGTCCGCCACATTGATGGGGACCCCCAACTCGTGGGCCAATGCCAGCAGCTGCTCCGTCACCATGGCGTCCTTCCCCTCCTTATCCATGCGGGGAAAAGCTGCGTCCGCCAAGGCGAGCAGTGCCGTGCGATAGGCGAGCGTCGTTTCTCCAGCCACCTTCCGCCGATCGTAGAACTGGTGGCGACACGTGGAGGGCGGTCCGAACACCTTCGCCATCAGGTGTAGTGCGGCCTGGAGCGTAGAGCGGGACGACCTTGCAGCAGATGTGAAGGCTGCAAGCGCGTCGTCGTCGAGCATCGCTGGCAACGCACGCAGGGCAGTGGTGTCGGACCACCCCGACATCTCCTGATGAGCGAGGAACCTTCGTTGGAAGGCTCCCCAGTCGCCCCCATCCGCCTTGAACGCCGACAGCGCGGGCAATCTTTGCTGGAGGACCCGATCGTCGTCGACGTCGGAGAGATTTTCCCGCGCTCCGCTGTAGTTGTGTAAAATGTCGGCTCGGTTGTCAGGCGCAAAATGGAGAGCTCCGGCGCGCTCTGATGACGTGGGCTGCGCTGAGCGGAGGTCTCCGGCCACGTGGTGTCCGTGTTTCCCGCCAATCGATGGCGGCCCCTCAAAAACGGCGGCAACTTCCCGACTTTTGGCGCGAAGCGCCTTTTGGCAGGATCCCTCCAACGTCGCTTTCTCCACCAACCCCGCAGCCGTTTTTCCGCTCGCCGGAACGGAGATGTCCGCCAAGACAGCGGCGGCGGCGAGTAGCAACTCCGCCAACCGGGAGTGTGCGTCTTGGAGGCTGGTGTCGGAGGCGAGCGGAGCGTCGGCCATCACTGCGAAGTGCTGCATCGGCGGCAACTCCTCGTCCTCTCCTCCCGAGGTTGGTGTCCCCGGTACGCCGTCGTCGTCCCGACCTCGCTCGTGGGTACGGGTAGTCTTCCTCGTGTCCATACTTCTTGAAGACAGGTTTACTTCTGACGCCAGTTGTAATGTAGTAACTCGGCGGGAGACGACTTCACGGGTAACACACTCTTTATTTTACCAAACTCGTTCACAGGTGACTAACACCTACTTTGTATCTCGGGTGACAACCACCCACTTAGTATCTCGGGTGACAAACACCCACTTAGTATCTCGGGTGACAAACACCCACTTAGCTACCCTGGCGACTAACGCCCACTGAGCTACTCGGGTGACCAACACCCACTTAGCTACTCGGCGACTAACGCCCACTGAGCTACTCGGGTGACCAACACCCACTTAGCTACTCGGCGACTAACGCCTCTGAGCTACTCGGGTGACCAACACCCACTTAGCTACCCTGGCGACTAACGCCCACTGAGCTACTCGGGACACTCCCTGCCCGGGGTGTCCGTCTTGACTGTGGGTCCCCAGCCCGACCCACGTGGGCGTCGGACCCTGGGTCCCACAGTCTCGCCTCCGAGCCACACAGGGCCCCGGTCCCCACAAGGACGGCGGGACTAGGGGTCTCGGGGCACTAGGTCTTCAGCTCCGTCTTCTGGTCTTCAACTGGGTAACTTCTCCCCGAGTGCTCTCGCGCGTCCCCCTTTATACCCCACCTGCGGACGTCGCTGCGAGCACCCATCCTATTCGACCAATCACTGGGCGCTGGCTACGATCCTGTTTTCCCACATCTCAGCGTGCCCCAGCACCCACGCCGCGCCGCCCCGTCATCTGTCACTCCCGGCGCGCGCGTCCACACCACGCCCACAACGCGTGCCCAACCCCGCACCTCGCGCCGCCCCGTGATCCATCACTGTCACAGTCGGCGCACGTCAACACCACCACTACACATGCACCTGTAGGACTTGAGATAACACGCGTCAACGCGTTTGGTTGTGATACGAACATGCAGCGAACAGTGGGGGCAGTTGTTGTTGCGCCAATTAAGGGGGTGAGGTAATTAAGGGACGCTGAGGACGCTGGCGGGTGATTGGTCGAGAGGGTGAGTGGTTGATGACTGGCGCCGGGGTGTCTACGACAACAGCATCACGTGAGGCTGGGGGGCAGAGGTCGCAAACGGGTTTTGATTCCTGACCCGTACCCGTACCCGGCCGTACCAGGGTCGCAAATGGGTACCCGTACCCGTACCCGGCCGGGTACGGGTACCCGTTCCCTACCCGTACCCGGCCGGGTACGGGTACCCGTTCCCTACCCGTACCCGTACCCTACCCGAAATGAGTTACAAACGGTTACTCACCAGTGACTCACGGCCTACCCGTACCCGTACCCGGCCGCACCAGGGTCGCAAACGGGTACCCGTACCCGGCCGGGTACGGGTACCCGTTCCCTACCCGTACCCGTACCCTACCCGAAATGAGTTACAAACGGTTACTCACCAGTGACTCACGGCCTACCCGTACCCGTACCCGGCTGCACCAGGGTCGTAAACGGGTACCCGTACCTGTACCTGGCCGGGTACGGGTAGCCGGGTATCAGGTAGGGTACGGGTATCGGGTACCCAGTTGCGACCTCTGCTGGGAGGCCTGGGGGTGAGTAGCGAAGCGGGGGATGGCATAATTAATTGGGGCTGATTGGTTCGGGGATAAAGGCAGTGAGCGTATGGAGATACGGGAGTCATTGTTGGTGTTGGAGTCGCAGTTGGAGTTAGTGTTGGAGTTGGTGCCTGGGACAAGAATGTATAGTACAGGGTAGCAGTGGACAAGAGTGTATAGTACAGGGTAGCAATGGACAAGAGTATATAGTATAGGGTAGCAGTGGACAAGAGTGTATAGTACAGGGTAGCAGTGGACAAGAGTGTATAGTACAGGGTAGCAGTGGACAAGAGTGTGTAGTACAGGGTAGCAGTGGACAAGAGTGTATAGTACAGGGTAGCAGTAGACAAGAGTGTATAGTATAGGGTAGCAGTGGACAAGAGTGTATAGTACAGGGTAGCAGTGGACAAGAGTGTATAGTACAGGGTAGCAGTGGACAAGAGTGTGTAGTACAGGGTAGCAGTGGACAAGAGTGTATAGTACAGGGTAGCAGTAGACAAGAGTGTATAGTATAGGGTAGCAGTGGACAAGAGTGTATAGTATAGGGTAGCAGTGGACAAGAGTGTATAGTATAAGGTAGCAGTGGACAAGAGTGTATAGTATAGGGTAGCAGTGGACAAGAGTGTATAGTATAGGGTAGCAATGGACAAGAGTGTATAGTGTAGGGTAGCAGTAGACAAGAGTGTATAGTATAGGGTAGCAGTAGACAAGAGTGTATAGTACAGGGTAGCAGTGGACAAGAGTGTATAGTATAGGGTAGCAGTGGACAAGAGTGTATAGTACAGGGTAGCAGTGGACAAGAGTGTATAGTATAGGGTAGCAGTGGACAAGAGTGTATAGTACAGGGTAGCAGTGGACAAGAGTGTATAGTATAGGGTAGCAGTGGACAAGAGTGTATAGTATAGGGTAGCAGTGGACAAGAGTGTATAGTACAGGGTAGCAGTGGACAAGAGTGTATAGTATAAGGTAGCAGTGGACAAGAGTGTATAGTACAGGGTAGCAGTGGACAAGAGTGTATAGTATAGGGTAGCAGTGGACAAGAGTGTATAGTACAGGGTAGCAGTGGACAAGAGTGTATAGTATAGGGTAGCAGTGGACAAGAGTGTATAGTATAGGGTAGCAGTGGACAAGAGTGTATAGTATAGGGTAGCAGTGGACAAGAGTGTATAGTACAGGGTAGCAGTGGACAAGAGTGTATAGTATAAGGTAGCAGTGGACAAGAGTGTATAGTATAGGGTAGCAGTGGACAAGAGTGTATAGTATAAGGTAGCAGTGGACAAGAGTGTATAGTATAGGGTAGCAGTGGACAAGAGTGTATAGTATAGGATAGCAGTGGACAAGAGTGTATAGTATAGGGTAGCAGTGGACAAGAGTGTATAGTACAGGGTAGCAGTGGACAAGAGTGTATAGTATAGGGTAGCAGTGGACAAGAGTGTATTGTATAAGATAGCAGTGGACAAGAGTGTATAGTACAGGGTAGCAGTGGACAAGAGTGTATAGTATAAGGTAGCAGTGGACAAGAGTGTATAGTATAGGGTAGCAGTGGACAAGAGTGTATAGTACAGGGTAGCAGTGGACAAGAGTGTATAGTATAGGATAGCAGTGGACAAGAGTGTATAGTATAGGGTAGCAGTGGACAAGAGTGTATAGTATAGGGTAGCAGTGGACAAGAGTGTATAGTATAGGGTAGCAGTGGACAAGAGTGTATAGTGTAGGGTAGCAGTCGACAAGAGTGTATAGTATAGGGTAGCAGTGGACAAGAGTGTATAGTATAAGGTAGCAGTGGACAAGAGTGTATAGTATAGGGTAGCAGTGGACAAGAGTGTATAGTACAGGGTAGCAGTGGACAAGAGTGTATAGTACAGGGTAGCAGTGGACAAGAGTGTATAGTATAGGGTAGCAGTGGACAAGAGTGTATAGTATAGGGTAGCAGTGGACAAGAGTGTATAGTATAGGGTAGCAGTGGACAAGAGTGTATAATACAGGGTAGCAGTGGACAAGAGTGTATAGTACAGGGTAGCAGTGGACAAGAGTGTATAGTATAAGGTAGCAGTGGACAAGAGTGTATAGTACAGGGTAGCAGTGGACAAGAGTGTATAGTACAGGGTAGCAGTGGACAAGAGTGTATAGTACAGGGTAGCAGTGGACAAGAGTGTATAGTATAGGGTAGCAGTGGACAAGGGTGTATAGTATAGGGTAGCAGTGGACAAGAGTGTGTAGGGCTGTTACAGAGAGCCCGTTATGCATGGCAGCCTATGGTAAACAAGCACAGTGGGCGGGGCTACGTCAGTGCACGGGCAGGTGCCCTCTACGACGTCCGCGCTTCGGACGTTACGATCCCCCGGGGCCCCACCCCTCAGGGAGGGGGGTGTATAAAAGGGGAATGTATCGGGGGGCTCGGGAGTGATGTTTAGCTAAAGAAGAGGAGGCGGAAGACGTCTGAGATAGAGCCCTGGACTCCCCCTGGTACGCCGTCCTTATCAGGACCGCGCAGGCTCGAGCCAGTGGCGTGGTACCAGAGCCAGAGCCAGTGCTGGTCTGGACTCTGGGTACCGGGCCCGACTGACCAGTGTCGGGCCAAGATAGCCTCCCCTAGCCCATTAGTGGAGGACTCAGAGGCAGGCTAAGGTTAGCCTAGAGGTGTGTCCTCAGATAGACGGGTGAGGGGGCCGATACCCCCTCAATTGTGTATGTCACAAAGTTGGTATTCAAATAAACAAGTGTGCCTCCAACTCCGGTGTCAACGAGTCATAAGCATTACTACATCTGGCGTCAGAAGTGAAACAAAGTACGAACATGGATACACGCCGGACGACTCGAGTCGGAGTACCAGGAGCGGAGGACACCGCTGCAGTTGGAGAGCCCGAGACGGCTGAAGATGCCATCGAGCAGCCGGGGCTGGGTGCATCCACGCCACAGCAGCTGGAGGAAGGGGAGCCGTCGACGGAGGGGCTGAGGCAGGCGCACGCGAAGCTGGCCGAGCTGCTGTACGCCGCAGCCGCCATGCTCGATAACATCACACGGCTGGGGGCTGCGGGACCGCCACGAGGCGACAGCAGCCAACGACCACAGCGCCTTCCCGCCATTTCAACGGAGCAACATTTTGAAACTCCCGCCATCGCCGCAGCTGCTGTTGAGGGCATGGCCGCTCTAAGCATCGCGTCCAACGGCGGGAGTACAGTACCTGCCGCGTCACCACGGGTGCGACCGGCGATGCCATCGCTGCTTCGGGCCGACGCTGAGTCGAGTGAGGGAGACGAGGGAGCACGATCGTCCTCTGCAGCCGCTGCCTTACATCAGCGGCTGCCGCCGCTCAAAGAATTTGTGGGCGAGGAGGGCGACTGGGGCGGCTTCCAGCGGCGCTTCCTCGCTCACCAGGAGATGGCACAGTGGACAGACGCCGAGGCTCTCCGAGCACTGCCAGCACTCCTCGACAGCGACGCCCTCGCCACACTAACATCGGCAACGAAGGAGAGGCGTTCCACGCTGCGGAAGGCGATGCAAGTGCTGTCCGCTGTGTATGGGCCACCATCGGACTGTCGTCAACTCTTTTACGATCGCCAGCGGGGGACGAAGGAGTCGCCCCTGGCGTACCGTACAAGCCTCCTGGCGCTGGCAAAGGAAGCCTTTCCACGAATGGACGACGAGGGGATCGACGCCATGGTGACAGAAAAGATACTTTTGCTGGCGGACGACTTAGACATCGTCATTGTCGCACAGGACGATGCAGAAATGTGCTCCCTCCAAGCGGCCCGTCTCCTCCACGCAAACCTGTCCTCTCAACGACGGAAGGCCAGCAAGGCGGCGAGCGGGCGCGCCGTCGCTGCGGCCACCCTCCCGGCGGAAGAGGTTTGCGCCATCAACCATCGACGGCAGCACGGAGCGGGAGCGCGGGGGGACCGGGCCGGTTCAAGCCATCTACAACGTCCATCGTCGCCACCAGCGCTTCCACGCTGCTACAACTGCGGCATCCGGGGCCACGTCGCCTCGGGGTGCCGCTCTCCTCGGCAGCGCGGGACGACACCTCAACGGGACGCCGGCCCTCGTCACAAGCTCCACCATCATAATCCGGCGAGTCGCGGCACCCCTCACGTTTGGCCCACGCACACGCCCGTCGCACACTTAAACACCGCAGCGAAGGGGGGGCCAATATCGCGTACCATGGCACCAACACGCACCGCTCTGGGTACTCACATTGAACCCAGCCAGTGGTCCGTGTTGGCCCATCGGGTTGTAGCCGCGTCGTCGGGGTCGTCGGCCGTTGTGGGTCACATCGATGGGGTGGAGGTTCGCATCTTGGTCGATACAGGAGCATCGGCGACCATTATTTCGGAGTTGATTTATAACATTCTCCCTGCCCAGAGCCGTCCTTTGATGCCTGTTAATGTGCCATTCTTTGCTGCTAACGGGGGTTCACTTGGCATCATCGGACAAATTCGAGCCCAAATTTGTGTCGGGGATATTAAATTATCTGGGCCGATTTTTGTTTCCTCCTCGCTGGCGGTTCCGTGCCTGCTGGGGACGGATTTCCTGGCCAAAATGCCGATTAGGATATTAATCGACCAGGGATGCATTGAGCTCCCATCGGGCCGACGCATGGCGTTTTTGCCATCCCCCGCTACGAGCCGGACGGCGTTCGCGACGGTGCCGGCGTTCGTAGATAGAACGGTGCGCGTTCCTCCGGGGGCGCAAATGTTAATTCCTTTGAGACTTCGGCGGCCCTTTGCTAAGGGCATTGGGGCTCAAGGGGTTTTGCTGGGACCGTCTAGGGCCGGGGTCAGTGGACCTAATTTACTCCCGGCCCAGACCATAGTGAGAGGGGATGGAGAACCCTTCATCGCGGTCCTCAATGTGGGCTCGCAGACGGTGGTGGTCCCACAGGGGACCGTGCTTGCTCACGCAACGCCGGTGCCCTGTGAGGAACCCGTCGCGAGTCATGTCGGCGCTGCCCCTGCACCGCGACCACATTCAGACAGCGATGAAGGGTGGCTCGAGGCGCTTTGCGCGGGATCGACGGACCTGTCAAATTTAGAGCGCCAACGTCTTAAGACACTACTGAGGGAATTTTCCGACGTTTTCAGTCGGGATAAATACGATTTGGGCTGCACTCATCTGCTGCGTCACCATATTGATACGGGTGACAGCGCGCCAATACGCCAAAATCCTTTTCGGTTGAGTCCCGCCGAAAAGGACCATGTCAAATCGGCTGTTGATGACATGCTAGCCGCCGACATAATTTCTCCCTCCAACAGCCCTTGGGGAGCGCCGATCGTCCTGGTTAAGAAGCAGGACGGTTCGTTGCGGTTTTGCGTTGACTTTCGGCGCCTTAATAAAATTACGGTTGCCGACGCATACCCGCTCCCACGGATGGACGAATCGCTTGACGCCTTGGCGGGAGCGCGATTCTTCTCCACATTGGACTTACTTTCGGGATTCTGGCAGCTTCCTCTGGACGATGATTCAAAGCCTAAAACTGCTTTCCGTACTCCGCACGGCCTGTTTCAATTCAACCGGTTGCCGATGGGCTTACACTCAGCGCCGGCAACTTTCCAGCGGTTGATGGAATTGGTTTTGGCTGGATTGCAATGGGAGTCGTGCCTGATTTATTTGGATGACGTCATTGTCTTTGGCAAAACTTTTGAGGAACATCTCCAGAGGTTGCGGGCGGTTTTCCTAAAGATGCGGGCTGCTAATTTGAAATTTAAGCCCCAAAAATGCCATTTGTTACGCGAGTCGGTGCGTTATTTGGGGCACATCGTGGGGCGCTCAGGTATTTCTACCGATCCCGCCAAAACGCAGTGTGTAAGCTCCTGGCCGACTCCCACCTCAGTGGGAGAGGTTAGGAGTTTTATTGGGTTTGCGTCGTATTATAGACGCTTCGTCGCTAATTTTGCGACTATCGCCAAACCCCTACATGCTTTAACATCTAAAGGGGTTCGGTTTTGCTGGGGTCAGGAGGAGGAGGCTGCTTTTTGCTCCCTTCGGGATGCTTTGGTAAACGCTCCTCCCCTGATTTACCCTGATTTTTCAAAACCGTTCTTGCTCGACACCGATGCGAGCAACACGGGTATTGGGGGCGTGCTCTCCCAGGTGGTTGACGGCGTGGAACATGTGGTTGCGTACGGCAGTCGGGTGTTGTCTCCAGCGGAGCAACGGTATTGTGTCACCCGTAGGGAACTGTTGGCAATTGTCCATTTCGTCCAACAGTATCGCCCATATCTGTACGGTCGGCATTTCACCGTCCGCACAGATCATGCGGCACTGCAGTACGCCCTGAGGGTTCAACAGCCATCGGGACAATTGTCCCGATGGTTGGAGGTCCTCCAGGATTACGATTTCCAAACCACATACCGTAAGGGCGTTCGCCACACCAACGCGGACGCTCTGTCACGCTTGCCAACCACCTCCGAGTGTGCATGCCTCCTGGGGTCTGGACGTTGCAGGCCTCCAGGGGACACATCGGTACCTGTCTTGGCGGCCGCCAACGACGACGATGCAATGGTTCCTAATTCGATCGAACAACAGGGCAAAGATTCCCTGTTGGGGTTGCCCGTCATTGAATGGGGGCGCCTCCAGATGGAGGATGTCTCCCTCCTCGGGTGGCGACGTCGCGTTGGCGGTGCGGCGGGGGGAAAAAGAGGTGGTTCCGACGCATGGGAAATGTGCCAAGGTCTGCTAATGCATTGGGACGGGAAGTCACGTCGACATCGGCTGGTTGTCCCTACTGGGTTGCGGGGTAGGGTGGTATGGGCCGCTCATGAGCGCCTCCTACACCTGGGGACCCAAAAGACTCTCGCCTTGCTGCAACTTGATTTTTACTGGCCTGGCATGACGAGGGATGTGGGGGATTTGTTGGGATCGTGCCCTCAATGTGCACAACGCAAACCGCCGGCACGGGAGTCTAACCCGCCCTTGCAATCGATCAAAGTGTCCAGGATAAACGAGCTGGTCGCTCTGGACATTTTGGGACCATTCCCCGCCACCCCCAGAGGGAATAGATATTTGTTGACGGGTGTCGAGTATTTTACACGCTGGCCTATGGCCTGGCCTTTGGCCAACCAGTCGGCAGCAGCCATCGTGGAGGCCTTTGTTCAGGGTTATGTCCTGGACAAAGGTGCTCCGGAGAGGCTGCTGACCGACCAGGGCAGAAATTTTTCCGGTAAACTACTCAGACAAGTCTGCGATCTCCTGGGCACAAAGAAAATTCGGACCTCCCCATATCACCCACAAACTGACGGGATGGTCGAACGTTTGCATCGCACCATCTCGTCCATGTTATCACAACAAGTTTCGGACTCGCAAACGGATTGGGACCTACAAATTCAGGGGGTCTTGGCGGCGTACCGGATGGCACCCCATGCGGCTACGGGGTTTTCTCCCTTTTACCTCATGTACGGCCGAGAACCAGACCCGCCCTGTTCGTGCCCAGTTGCGGATCCCCGTGCCGCAGGGAAAAACTAATCTGGCTGACCACGTTAAATTTAATCTGGACAAATTGACCGAGGCACGGGATGCTGCAATGCAAAACTCTGACCTCCGTCAGAAGGCAAATGAGCGCCTCAGATTGAGTCGAGCGCACATGCTGCAGTGGAAGCCGGGGGACAAGGCATGGTTGCACTGCCCCCAGGTGCCACTGGCAACCTCCTCTAAACTTGTGCGGCCGTGGCGGGGCCCTGTGGAAGTGGTGGAGGTGTTACGTCCGCAGTGCGTGCGCATCAAGTGGGGGAAGCGGCGATGGTTCGTGCACCCCTCCAGATTAAAACCCTTCGCTGCGGTACACAACCCCACTTCACACGCGCGTGGCCAAACATGTGGGGGGTCGGCCGACTTGCTGGGTCCGTCTCTGTCGCTCTCACCTAATGCCTTGCCGGCTGTGCCACCTTCAGGAGCATCAGGAGTGACGGGCTCACGCCCGATCACCCCTCCTGCGGATACCGAGGGTCACGCGGAGTCAGAGGAATGCTCACCTCAAGACGGACAGTCGCCACCTGATGGTCCGCCACGCGGGGTTACCCCGTGTGAGGGGCCCGCTGCAAGGACGCGCGCTAAAATGCGCAAACTGTTGTGAGGCCGGAAAATGTGTACATAGCTGTTGTGTTTATTGGCTGTTGTGTGGATGGTGTGCTTCCCGCTCCTCGGATGTACATATGTTGGGTTCACCGTTTGTTGTGTGTGCGGGGTGGGTTCCCTGCTGGTTGTATATAAGCTGTTTTTTTTACGGAATTCGTATTTATTCGGGGGGGTGCGACGGGTTGTTTCTCATCTTGTTGTTGTGTCTTGTTCTGGTTCCTGTTATGGTTCAAAAATAGTGAGGCACACGTCAGGGGGTGAAGGCACCTTTATTGTCAAATTTTGTATGTTGGCAGCCGGGACGGCTGCATGCTATGTGGGGGGGAGTGATGTAGGGCTGTTACAGAGAGCCCGTTATGCATGGCAGCCTATGGTAAACAAGCACAGTGGGCGGGGCTACGTCAGTGCACGGGCAGGTGCCCTCTACGACGTCCGCGCTTCGGACGTTACGATCCCCCGGGGCCCCACCCCTCAGGGAGGGGGGTGTATAAAAGGGGAATGTATCGGGGGGCTCGGGAGTGATGTTTAGCTAAAGAAGAGGAGGCGGAAGACGTCTGAGATAGAGCCCTGGACTCCCCCTGGTACGCCGTCCTTATCAGGACCGCGCAGGCTCGAGCCAGTGGCGTGGTACCAGAGCCAGAGCCAGTGCTGGTCTGGACTCTGGGTACCGGGCCCGACTGACCAGTGTCGGGCCAAGATAGCCTCCCCTAGCCCATTAGTGGAGGACTCAGAGGCAGGCTAAGGTTAGCCTAGAGGTGTGTCCTCAGATAGACGGGTGAGGGGGCCGATACCCCCTCAATTGTGTATGTCACAAAGTTGGTATTCAAATAAACAAGTGTGCCTCCAACTCCGGTGTCAACGAGTCATAAGCATTACTACAAGTGTATAGTACAGGGTAGCAGTGGACAAGAGTGTATAGTACAGGGTAGCAGTGGACAAGAGTGTATAGTATAGGGTAGCAGTGGACAAGGGTGTATAGTATAAGGTAGCAGTAGACAAGAGTGTATAGTACAGGGTAGCAGTGGACAAGAGTGTATAGTACAGGGTAGTAGTGGACAAGAGTGTATAGTACAGGGTAGTAGTGGACAAGAGTGTATAGTACAGGGTAGCAGTGGACAAGAGTGTATAGTATAGGGTAGCAGTGGACAAGAGTGTATAGTATAAGGTAGCAGTGGACAAGAGTGTATAGTATAGGGTAGCAGTGGACAAGAGTGTATAGTACAGGGTAGTAGTGGACAAGAGTGTATAGTACAGGGTAGCAGTGGACAAGAGTGTATAGTATAGGGTAGCAGTAGACAAGAGTGTATAGTATAGGGTAGCAGTGGACAAGAGTGTATAGTACAGGGTAGCAGTAGACAAGAGTGTATAGTACAGGGTAGCAGTGGACAAGAGTGTATAGTACAGGGTAGCAGTAGACAAGAGTGTATAGTATAGGGTAGCAGTGGACAAGAGTGTATAGTACAGGGTAGCAGTGGACAAGAGTGTATAGTATAGGGTAGCAGTGGACAAGAGTGTATAGTACAGGGTAGCAGTAGACAAGAGTGTATAGTACAGGGTAGCAGTGGACAAGAGTGTATAGTACAGGGTAGCAGTAGACAAGAGTGTATAGTATAGGGTAGCAGTGGACAAGAGTGTATAGTACAGGGTAGCAGTGGACAAGAGTGTATAGTGTAGGGTAGCAGTGGACAAGAGTGTATAGTACAGGGTAGCAGTGGACAAGAGTGTATAGTGTAGGGTAGCAGTGGACAAGAGTGTATAGTACAGGGTAGCAGTGGACAAGAGTGTATAGTATAGGGTAGCAGTAGACAAGAGTGTATAGTGTAGGGTAGCAGTGGACAAGAGTGTATAGTACAGGGTAGCAGTGGACAAGAGTGTATAGTACAGGGTAGCAGTGGACAAGAGTGTATAGTATAGGGTAGCAGTGGACAAGAGTGTATAGTACAGGGTAGCAGTGGACAAGAGTGTATAGTATAAGGTAGCAGTGGACAAGAGTGTATAGTACAGGGTAGCAGTGGACAAGGGTGTATAGTACAGGGTAGCAGTGGACAAGAGTGTATAGTACAGGGTAGCAGTGGACAAGAGTGTATAGTGTAGGGTAGCAGTGGACAAGAGTGTATAGTATAGGGTAGCAGTGGACAAGAGTGTATAGTACAGGGTAGCAGTGGACAAGAGTGTATAGTATAGGGTAGCAGTGGACAAGAGTGTATAGTACAGGGTAGCAGTGGACAAGAGTGTATAGTGTAGGGTAGCAGTGGACAAGAGTGTATAGTACAGGGTAGCAGTGGACAAGAGTGTATAGTATAGGGTAGCAGTGGACAAGAGTGTATAGTGTAGGGCAGCAGTGGGCAAGAGTGTATAGTGTAGGGTAGCAGTGGACCAAGAGAATACAGTATACGGTAGCAGTGGATAGAGAGAGTACGGACGGAGTAGCAAGGACGGAGCGAGTAGAGCAGAGGTGGGACAAAGTCATTGTTATGCAAGTCCAAGTCGAGTCGCAAGTCATCAAATTCATGACTCGAGTCTGACTCGAGTCCAAGTCACATGACTCGAGTCCACATCTCATAGGTGGGACAAAGTCATTGTTATGCAAGTCCAAGTCGAGTCGCAAGTCATCAAATTCATGACTCGAGTCTGACTCGAGTCCAAGTCACATGACTCGAGTCCACATCTCATAGGTGGGACAAAGTCATTGTTATGCAAGTCCAAGTCGAGTCGCAAGTCATCAAATTCATGACTCGAGTCTGACTCGAGTCCAAGTCACATGACTCGAGTCCACACCTCTGGAGTAGAGCGTAGGATAGACGTGGATTAACGGATCTTGGTTGGCGAAAGAGAGGGTGAGCGGAGCGAGCGAACGGAGAGACATCGAGTGGGGTCGATGGGGAGTTGTGCGTTGAAGAGAATGGAGGAACATTGAGAGATACTGTCGGAGGAGATGTGAACTAGATGCGTTAATAAAGGGACGAGAAAGACAAAGAAGTTTTCGCGTCAGTAAGAGTCCTACACGCCCATCTCAGGCCTACACAAGGCCTCGTTTCAGCGGCTTTCTCTCTCTCTCTCTCTCACCTGAAGACGATTGCTTGTGTTGCGATCGAAACGTCGTGATCGATAACACAGGTCAACACACTTTTTCTGGCATAAGGTATTCCAACGGGTTCAAGGTAATTTTGGGGTGCTGATTCCAAATCTGGCGTCAGTTTTTGACTATCACATCAGGTTTTTGAGATGTCAAATATTGCATTTTCAATAAAAACTGCAGAAGAAAAATATTAAATGAATGTGAGACTCACAGAGGGAGCTTCGTCTGGCTCTGTGAGCCATTGACACTGAGTGATGAGACTCACAGAGGGAGCTTAGTCTGGCTCTGTGAGACATTGACACTGAGTGATGAGACTCACAGAGGGAGCTTAGTCTGGCTCTGTGAGCATTGACACTGAGTGATGAGACTCACAGAGGGAGCTTAGTCTGGCTCTGTGAGCATTGACACTGAGTGATGAGACTCACAGAGGGAGCTTAGTCTGGCTCTGTGAGCCATTGACACTTCGTTGTGAGACTCACAGATGGATCTTCGTCTGGCTCTGTGAGCATTGACACTGAGTGATGAGACTCACAGAGGGAGCTTAGTCTGGCTCTGTGAGCCATTGACACTTCGTTGTGAGACTCACAGATGGATCTTCGTCTGGCTCTGTGAGACATTGACACTGAGTGATGAGACTCACAGAGGGAGCTTAGTCTGGCTCTGTGAGACATTGACACTGCGTGATGAGACTCACAGAGGGAGCTTAGTCTGGCTCTGTGAGACATTGACACTGAGTGATGAGACTAACAGAAGGAGCTTAGTCTGGCTCTGTGAGACATTGACGCTGAGTGATGAGACTCACAGAAGGAGCTTAGTCTGGCTCTGTGAGACATTGACGCTGAGTGATGAGACTCACAGATGGAGCTTAGTCTGGCTCTGTGAGACATTGACACTGAGTGATGAGAATCACAGAGGGAGCTTAGTCTGGCTCTGTGAAACAATGACGCTGCGTGTTGAGGCTCACAGATGGAGCTTAGTCTGGCTCTGTGAGACATTGACACTGTGTGATGAGACTCACAGAGGGAGCTTAGTCTGGCTCTGTGAGACATTGACACTGAGTGATGAGACTCACAGAGGGAGCTTAGTCTGGCTCTGTGAGACATTGACACTGTGTGATGAGACTCACAGAGGGAGCTTAGTCTGGCTCTGTGAGACATTGACACTGCGTGATGAGACTCACAGAGGGAGCTTAGTCTGGCTCTGTGAGACATTGACACTGCGTGATGAGACTCACAGAGGGAGCTTAGTCTGGCTCTGTGAGCCATTGACACTTCGTTGTGAGAATCACAGAGGATGGATCTGCGTCTGGCTCTGTGAGACATTGACACGGAGTGATGAGAATCACAGAGGGAGCTTAGTCTGGCTCTGTGAGACATTGACACTGCGTGATGAGACTCACAGTGGGAGCTTAGTCTGGCTCTGTGAGACATTGACACTGAGTGATGAGAATCACAGAGGGAGCTTAGTCTGGCTCTGTGAGACATTGACACTGCGTGATGAGACTCACAGAGGGAGCTTAGTCTGGCTCTGTGAGACATTGACACTGAGTGATGAGACTCACAGAAGGAGCTTAGTCTGGCTCTGTGAGACATTGACACGGAGTGATGAGACTCACAGTGGGAGCTTAGTCTGGCTCTGTGAGACATTGACACGGAGTGATGAGAATCACAGAGGGAGCTTAGTCTGGCTCTGTGAGACATTGACACTGCGTGATGAGACTCACAGAGGGAGCTTAGTCTGGCTCTGTGAGACATTGACACTGAGTGATGAGACTCACAGAAGGAGCTTAGTCTGGCTCTGTGAGACATTGACGCTGAGTGATGAGACTCACAGAAGGAGCTTGGTCTGGCTCTGTGAGACATTGACACTGAGTGATGAGACTCACAGAAGGAGCTTAGTCTGGCTCTGTGAGACATTGACACTGAGTGATGAGACTCACAGAAGGAGCTTAGTCTGGCTCTGTGAGACATTGACACTGCGTGATGAGACTCACAGAGGGAGCTTAGTCTGGCTCTGTGAGCCATTGACACTTCGTTGTGAGAATCACAGAGGATGGATCTGCGTCTGGCTCTGTGAGACATTGACACGGAGTGATGAGAATCACAGAGGGAGCTTAGTCTGGCTCTGTGAGACATTGACACTGCGTGATGAGACTCACAGTGGGAGCTCAGTCTGGCTCTGTGAGACATTGACACTGCGTGATGAGACTCACAGAGGGAGCTTAGTCTGGCTCTGTGAGACATTGACACTGCGTGATGAGACTCACAGATGGAGCTTAGTCTGGCTCTGTGAGACATTGACGCTGAGTGATGAGACTCACAGAGGGAGCTTAGTCTGGCTTTGTGAGCCATTGACACTGCGTGATGAGACTCACAGAGGGAGCTTAGTCTGGCTCTGTGAGACATTGACACTGAGTGATGAGACTCACAGAGGGAGCTTAGTCTGGCTCTGTGAGACATTGACGCTGAGTGATGAGACTCACAGAGGGAGCTTAGTCTGGCTCTGTGAGACATTGACGCTGAGTGATGAGACTCACAGAGGGAGCTTAGTCTGGCTCTGTGAAACATTGACACTGAGTGATGAGACTCACAGAGGGAGCTTAGTCTGGCTCTGTGAGACATTGACACTGCGTGATGAGACTCACAGAGGGAGCTTAGTCTGGCTCTGTGAGACATTGACACTGCGTGATGAGACTCACAGTGGGAGCTTAGTCTGGCTCTGTGAGACATTGACACTGCGTGATGAGACTCACAGAGGGAGCTTAGTCTGGCTCTGTGAGACATTGACGCTGAGTGATGAGACTCACAGAAGGAGCTTAGTCTGGCTCTGTGAGACATTGACACTGAGTGATGAGACTCACAGAAGGAGCTTAGTCTGGCTCTGTGAGACATTGACACTGAGTGATGAGACTCACAGAAGGAGCTTAGTCTGGCTCTGTGAGACATTGACACTGCGTGATGAGACTCACAGAGGGAGCTTAGTCTGGCTCTGTGAGCCATTGACACTTCGTTGTGAGAATCACAGAGGATGGATCTGCGTCTGGCTCTGTGAGACATTGACACGGAGTGATGAGAATCACAGAGGGAGCTTAGTCTGGCTCTGTGAGACATTGACACTGCGTGATGAGACTCACAGAGGGAGCTTAGTCTGGCTCTGTGAAACATTGACACTGAGTGATGAGACTCACAGAGGGAGCTTAGTCTGGCTCTGTGAGACATTGACACTGCGTGATGAGACTCACAGAGGGAGCTTAGTCTGGCTCTGTGAGACATTGACACTGCGTGATGAGACTCACAGTGGGAGCTTAGTCTGGCTCTGTGAGACATTGACACTGCGTGATGAGACTCACAGAGGGAGCTTAGTCTGGCTCTGTGAGACATTGACACTGAGTGATGAGACTCACAGAGGGAGCTTAGTCTGGCTCTGTGAGACATTGACACTGAGTGATGAGACTCACAGAGGGAGCTTAGTCTGGCTCTGTGAGACATTGACACTGAGTGATGAGACTCACAGAGGGAGCTTAGTCTGGCTCTGTGAGACATTGACACTGAGTGATGAGACTCACAGAGGGAGCTTAGTCTGGCTCTGTGAGCATTGACACTGAGTGATGAGACTCACAGAGGGAGCTTAGTCTGGCTCTGTGAGCATTGACACTGAGTGATGAGACTCACAGAGGGAGCTTAGTCTGGCTCTGTGAGCCATTGACACTTCGTTGTGAGACTCACAGATGGATCTTCGTCTGGCTCTGTGAGCATTGACACTGAGTGATGAGACTCACAGAGGGAGCTTAGTCTGGCTCTGTGAGCCATTGACACTTCGTTGTGAGACTCACAGATGGATCTTCGTCTGGCTCTGTGAGACATTGACACTGAGTGATGAGACTCACAGAGGGAGCTTAGTCTGGCTCTGTGAGACATTGACACTGAGTGATGAGACTCATAGAGGGAGCTTAGTCTGGCTCTGTGAGACATTGACACTGTGTGATGAGACTCACAGAGGGAGCTTAGTCTGGCTCTGTGAGACATTAACACTGCGTGATGAGACTCACAGAGGGAGCTTAGTCTGGCTCTGTGAGACATTGACACTGCGTGATGAGACTCACAGAGGGAGCTTAGTCTGGCTCTGTGAGCCATTGACACTTCGTTGTGAGAATCACAGAGGATGGATCTGCGTCTGGCTCTGTGAGACATTGACACGGAGTGATGAGAATCACAGAGGGAGCTTAGTCTGGCTCTGTGAGACATTGACACTGCGTGATGAGACTCACAGTGGGAGCTTAGTCTGGCTCTGTGAGACATTGACACTGAGTGATGAGAATCACAGAGGGAGCTTAGTCTGGCTCTGTGAGACATTGACACTGCGTGATGAGACTCACAGAGGGAGCTTAGTCTGGCTCTGTGAGACATTGACACTGAGTGATGAGACTCACAGAAGGAGCTTAGTCTGGCTCTGTGAGACATTGACACGGAGTGATGAGACTCACAGTGGGAGCTTAGTCTGGCTCTGTGAGACATTGACACGGAGTGATGAGAATCACAGAGGGAGCTTAGTCTGGCTCTGTGAGACATTGACACTGCGTGATGAGACTCACAGAGGGAGCTTAGTCTGGCTCTGTGAGACATTGACACTGAGTGATGAGACTCACAGAAGGAGCTTAGTCTGGCTCTGTGAGACATTGACGCTGAGTGATGAGACTCACAGAAGGAGCTTAGTCTGGCTCTGTGAGACATTGACACTGCGTGATGAGACTCACAGAGGGAGCTTAGTCTGGCTCTGTGAGACATTGACACTGAGTGATGAGACTCACAGAAGGAGCTTAGTCTGGCTCTGTGAGACATTGACACGGAGTGATGAGACTCACAGTGGGAGCTTAGTCTGGCTCTGTGAGACATTGACACGGAGTGATGAGAATCACAGAGGGAGCTTAGTCTGGCTCTGTGAGACATTGACACTGCGTGATGAGACTCACAGAGGGAGCTTAGTCTGGCTCTGTGAGACATTGACACTGAGTGATGAGACTCACAGAAGGAGCTTAGTCTGGCTCTGTGAGACATTGACGCTGAGTGATGAGACTCACAGAAGGAGCTTAGTCTGGCTCTGTGAGACATTGACACTGAGTGATGAGACTCACAGAAGGAGCTTAGTCTGGCTCTGTGAGACATTGACACTGAGTGATGAGACTCACAGAAGGAGCTTAGTCTGGCTCTGTGAGACATTGACACTGCGTGATGAGACTCACAGAGGGAGCTTAGTCTGGCTCTGTGAGCCATTGACACTTCGTTGTGAGAATCACAGAGGATGGATCTGCGTCTGGCTCTGTGAGACATTGACACGGAGTGATGAGAATCACAGAGGGAGCTTAGTCTGGCTCTGTGAGACATTGACACTGCGTGATGAGACTCACAGTGGGAGCTTAGTCTGGCTCTGTGAGACATTGACACTGCGTGATGAGACTCACAGAGGGAGCTTAGTCTGGCTCTGTGAGACATTGACACTGCGTGATGAGACTCACAGATGGAGCTTAGTCTGGCTCTGTGAGACATTGACGCTGAGTGATGAGACTCACAGAGGGAGCTTAGTCTGGCTTTGTGAGCCATTGACACTGCGTGATGAGACTCACAGAGGGAGCTTAGTCTGGCTCTGTGAGACATTGACACTGAGTGATGAGACTCACAGAGGGAGCTTAGTCTGGCTCTGTGAGACATTGACGCTGAGTGATGAGACTCACAGAGGGAGCTTAGTCTGGCTCTGTGAGACATTGACGCTGAGTGATGAGACTCACAGAGGGAGCTTAGTCTGGCTGTGTGAAACATTGACACTGAGTGATGAGACTCACAGAGGGAGCTTAGTCTGGCTCTGTGAGACATTGACACTGCGTGATGAGACTCACAGAGGGAGCTTAGTCTGGCTCTGTGAGACATTGACACTGCGTGATGAGACTCACAGTGGGAGCTTAGTCTGGCTCTGTGAGACATTGACACTGCGTGATGAGACTCACAGAGGGAGCTTAGTCTGGCTCTGTGAGACATTGACACTGAGTGATGAGACTCACAGAGGGAGCTTAGTCTGGCTCTGTGAGACATTGACACTGAGTGATGAGACTCACAGAGGGAGCTTAGTCTGGCTCTGTGAGACATTGACACTGAGTGATGAGACTCACAGAGGGAGCTTAGTCTGGCTCTGTGAGACATTGACACTGAGTGATGAGACTCACAGAGGGAGCTTAGTCTGGCTCTGTGAGCATTGACACTGAGTGATGAGACTCACAGAGGGAGCTTAGTCTGGCTCTGTGAGCATTGACACTGAGTGATGAGACTCACAGAGGGAGCTTAGTCTGGCTCTGTGAGCCATTGACACTTCGTTGTGAGACTCACAGATGGATCTTCGTCTGGCTCTGTGAGCATTGACACTGAGTGATGAGACTCACAGAGGGAGCTTAGTCTGGCTCTGTGAGCCATTGACACTTCGTTGTGAGACTCACAGATGGATCTTCGTCTGGCTCTGTGAGACATTGACACTGAGTGATGAGACTCACAGAGGGAGCTTAGTCTGGCTCTGTGAGACATTGACACTGCGTGATGAGACTCACAGTGGGAGCTTAGTCTGGCTCTGTGAGACATTGACACTGCGTGATGAGACTCACAGAGGGAGCTTAGTCTGGCTCTGTGAGACATTGACACTGAGTGATGAGACTCACAGAGGGAGCTTAGTCTGGCTCTGTGAGACATTGACACTGAGTGATGAGACTCACAGAGGGAGCTTAGTCTGGCTCTGTGAGACATTGACACTGAGTGATGAGACTCACAGAGGGAGCTTAGTCTGGCTCTGTGAGACATTGACACTGAGTGATGAGACTCACAGAGGGAGCTTAGTCTGGCTCTGTGAGCATTGACACTGAGTGATGAGACTCACAGAGGGAGCTTAGTCTGGCTCTGTGAGCATTGACACTGAGTGATGAGACTCACAGAGGGAGCTTAGTCTGGCTCTGTGAGCCATTGACACTTCGTTGTGAGACTCACAGATGGATCTTCGTCTGGCTCTGTGAGCATTGACACTGAGTGATGAGACTCACAGAGGGAGCTTAGTCTGGCTCTGTGAGCCATTGACACTTCGTTGTGAGACTCACAGATGGATCTTCGTCTGGCTCTGTGAGACATTGACACTGAGTGATGAGACTCACAGAGGGAGCTTAGTCTGGCTCTGTGAGACATTGACACTGAGTGATGAGAATCACAGAGGGAGCTTAGTCTGGCTCTGTGAGCCATTGACACTGAGTGATGAGACTCACAGAGGGAGCTTAGTCTGGCTCTGTGAGACATTGACACTGCGTGATGAGACTCACAGATGGAGCTTAGTCTGGCTCTGTGAGACATTGACGCTGAGTGATGAGACTCACAGAGGGAGCTTAGTCTGGCTTTGTGAGCCATTGACACTGCGTGATGAGACTCACAGAGGGAGCTTAGTCTGGCTCTGTGAGACATTGACACTGAGTGATGAGACTCGCAGAGGGAGCTTAGTCTGGCTCTGTGAGACATTGACGCTGAGTGATGAGACTCACAGAGGGAGCTTAGTCTGGCTCTGTGAGACATTGACGCTGAGTGATGAGACTCACAGAGGGAGCTTAGTCTGGCTCTGTGAAACATTGACACTGAGTGATGAGACTCACAGAGGGAGCTTAGTCTGGCTCTGTGAGACATTGACGCTGAGTGATGAGACTCACAGAGGGAGCTTAGTCTGGCTCTGTGAAACATTGACACTGAGTGATGAGACTCACAGAGGGAGCTTAGTCTGGCTCTGTGAGACATTGACACTGCGTGATGAGACTCACAGAGGGAGCTTAGTCTGGCTCTGTGAGACATTGACACTGCGTGATGAGACTCACAGTGGGAGCTTAGTCTGGCTCTGTGAGACATTGACACTGCGTGATGAGACTCACAGAGGGAGCTTAGTCTGGCTCTGTGAGACATTGACACTGAGTGATGAGACTCACAGAGGGAGCTTAGTCTGGCTCTGTGACACATTGACACTGAGTGATGAGACTCACAGAGGGAGCTTAGTCTGGCTCTGTGAGACATTGACACTGAGTGATGAGACTCACAGAGGGAGCTTAGTCTGGCTCTGTGAGACATTGACACTGAGTGATGAGACTCACAGAGGGAGCTTAGTCTGGCTCTGTGAGCATTGACACTGAGTGATGAGACTCACAGAGGGAGCTTAGTCTGGCTCTGTGAGCATTGACACTGAGTGATGAGACTCACAGAGGGAGCTTAGTCTGGCTCTGTGAGCCATTGACACTTCGTTGTGAGACTCACAGATGGATCTTCGTCTGGCTCCGTGAGCATTGACACTGAGTGATGAGACTCACAGAGGGAGCTTAGTCTGGCTCTGTGAGCCATTGACACTTCGTTGTGAGACTCACAGATGGATCTTCGTCTGGCTCTGTGAGACATTGACACTGAGTGATGAGACTCACAGAGGGAGCTTAGTCTGGCTCTGTGAGACATTGACACTGAGTGATGAGAATCACAGAGGGAGCTTAGTCTGGCTCTGTGAGCCATTGACACTGAGTGATGAGACTCACAGAGGGAGCTTAGTCTGGCTCTGTGAGACATTGACACTGAGTGATGAGACTCACAGATGGATCTTCGTCTGGCTCTGTGAGACATTGACACTGCGTGATGAGACTCACAGAGGGAGCTTAGTCTGGCTCTGTGAGCATTGACACTGAGTGATGAGACTCACAGAGGGAGCTTAGTCTGGCTCTGTGAGCCATTGACACTTCGTTGTGAGACTCACAGATGGATCTTCGTCTGGCTCTGTGAGCATTGACACTGAGTGATGAGACTCACAGAGGGAGCTTAGTCTGGCTCTGTGAGCCATTGACACTTCGTTGTGAGACTCACAGATGGATCTTCGTCTGGCTCTGTGAGACATTGACACTGAGTGATGAGACTCACAGAGGGAGCTTAGTCTGGCTCTGTGAGACATTGACACTGCGTGATGAGACTCACAGAGGGAGCTTAGTCTGGCTCTGTGAGACATTGACACTGAGTGATGAGACTCACAGAAGGAGCTTAGTCTGGCTCTGTGAGACATTGACGCTGAGTGATGAGACTCACAGAAGGAGCTTAGTCTGGCTCTGTGAGACATTGACGCTGAGTGATGAGACTCACAGATGGAGCTTAGTCTGGCTCTGTGAGACATTGACACTGAGTGATGAGAATCACAGAGGGAGCTTAGTCTGGCTCTGTGAAACAATGACGCTGCGTGTTGAGGCTCACAGATGGAGCTTAGTCTGGCTCTGTGAGACATTGACACTGTGTGATGAGACTCACAGAGGGAGCTTAGTCTGGCTCTGTGAGACATTGACACTGAGTGATGAGACTCACAGAGGGAGCTTAGTCTGGCTCTGTGAGACATTGACACTGTGTGATGAGACTCACAGAGGGAGCTTAGTCTGGCTCTGTGAGACATTAACACTGCGTGATGAGACTCACAGAGGGAGCTTAGTCTGGCTCTGTGAGACATTGACACTGCGTGATGAGACTCACAGAGGGAGCTTAGTCTGGCTCTGTGAGCCATTGACACTTCGTTGTGAGAATCACAGAGGATGGATCTGCGTCTGGCTCTGTGAGACATTGACACGGAGTGATGAGAATCACAGAGGGAGCTTAGTCTGGCTCTGTGAGACATTGACACTGCGTGATGAGACTCACAGTGGGAGCTTAGTCTGGCTCTGTGAGACATTGACACTGAGTGATGAGAATCACAGAGGGAGCTTAGTCTGGCTCTGTGAGACATTGACACTGCGTGATGAGACTCACAGAGGGAGCTTAGTCTGGCTCTGTGAGACATTGACACTGAGTGATGAGACTCACAGAAGGAGCTTAGTCTGGCTCTGTGAGACATTGACACGGAGTGATGAGACTCACAGTGGGAGCTTAGTCTGGCTCTGTGAGACATTGACACGGAGTGATGAGAATCACAGAGGGAGCTTAGTCTGGCTCTGTGAGACATTGACACTGCGTGATGAGACTCACAGAGGGAGCTTAGTCTGGCTCTGTGAGACATTGACACTGAGTGATGAGACTCACAGAAGGAGCTTAGTCTGGCTCTGTGAGACATTGACGCTGAGTGATGAGACTCACAGAAGGAGCTTAGTCTGGCTCTGTGAGACATTGACACTGAGTGATGAGACTCACAGAAGGAGCTTAGTCTGGCTCTGTGAGACATTGACACTGAGTGATGAGACTCACAGAAGGAGCTTAGTCTGGCTCTGTGAGACATTGACACTGCGTGATGAGACTCACAGAGGGAGCTTAGTCTGGCTCTGTGAGCCATTGACACTTCGTTGTGAGAATCACAGAGGATGGATCTGCGTCTGGCTCTGTGAGACATTGACACGGAGTGATGAGAATCACAGAGGGAGCTTAGTCTGGCTCTGTGAGACATTGACACTGCGTGATGAGACTCACAGTGGGAGCTTAGTCTGGCTCTGTGAGACATTGACACTGCGTGATGAGACTCACAGAGGGAGCTTAGTCTGGCTCTGTGAGACATTGACACTGCGTGATGAGACTCACAGATGGAGCTTAGTCTGGCTCTGTGAGTCATTGACGCTGAGTGATGAGACTCACAGAGGGAGCTTAGTCTGGCTTTGTGAGCCATTGACACTGCGTGATGAGACTCACAGAGGGAGCTTAGTCTGGCTCTGTGAGACATTGACACTGAGTGATGAGACTCACAGAGGGAGCTTAGTTTGGCTCTGTGAGACATTGACGCTGAGTGATGAGACTCACAGAGGGAGCTTAGTCTGGCTCTGTGAGACATTGACACTGAGTGATGAGACTCACAGAGGGAGCTTAGTCTGGCTCTGTGAGACATTGACACTGAGTGATGAGACTCACAGAGGGAGCTTAGTCTGGCTCTGTGAGCATTGACACTGAGTGATGAGACTCACAGAGGGAGCTTAGTCTGGCTCTGTGAGCATTGACACTGAGTGATGAGACTCACAGAGGGAGCTTAGTCTGGCTCTGTGAGCCATTGACACTTCGTTGTGAGACTCACAGATGGATCTTCGTCTGGCTCTGTGAGCATTGACACTGAGTGATGAGACTCACAGAGGGAGCTTAGTCTGGCTCTGTGAGCCATTGACACTTCGTTGTGAGACTCACAGATGGATCTTCGTCTGGCTCTGTGAGACATTGACACTGAGTGATGAGACTCACAGAGGGAGCTTAGTCTGGCTCTGTGAGACATTGACACTGAGTGATGAGAATCACAGAGGGAGCTTAGTCTGGCTCTGTGAGCCATTGACACTGAGTGATGAGACTCACAGAGGGAGCTTAGTCTGGCTCTGTGAGACATTGACACTGAGTGATGAGACTCACAGATGGATCTTCGTCTGGCTCTGTGAGACATTGACACTGCGTGATGAGACTCACAGAGGGAGCTTAGTCTGGCTCTGTGAGCATTGACACTGAGTGATGAGACTCACAGAGGGAGCTTAGTCTGGCTCTGTGAGCCATTGACACTTCGTTGTGAGACTCACAGATGGATCTTCGTCTGGCTCTGTGAGCATTGACACTGAGTGATGAGACTCACAGAGGGAGCTTAGTCTGGCTCTGTGAGCCATTGACACTTCGTTGTGAGACTCACAGATGGATCTTCGTCTGGCTCTGTGAGACATTGACACTGAGTGATGAGACTCACAGAGGGAGCTTAGTCTGGCTCTGTGAGACATTGACACTGCGTGATGAGACTCACAGAGGGAGCTTAGTCTGGCTCTGTGAGACATTGACACTGAGTGATGAGACTCACAGAAGGAGCTTAGTCTGGCTCTGTGAGACATTGACGCTGAGTGATGAGACTCACAGAAGGAGCTTAGTCTGGCTCTGTGAGACATTGACGCTGAGTGATGAGACTCACAGATGGAGCTTAGTCTGGCTCTGTGAGACATTGACACTGAGTGATGAGAATCACAGAGGGAGCTTAGTCTGGCTCTGTGAAACAATGACGCTGCGTGTTGAGGCTCACAGATGGAGCTTAGTCTGGCTCTGTGAGACATTGACACTGTGTGATGAGACTCACAGAGGGAGCTTAGTCTGGCTCTGTGAGACATTGACACTGAGTGATGAGACTCACAGAGGGAGCTTAGTCTGGCTCTGTGAGACATTGACACTGTGTGATGAGACTCACAGAGGGAGCTTAGTCTGGCTCTGTGAGACATTAACACTGCGTGATGAGACTCACAGAGGGAGCTTAGTCTGGCTCTGTGAGACATTGACACTGCGTGATGAGACTCACAGAGGGAGCTTAGTCTGGCTCTGTGAGCCATTGACACTTCGTTGTGAGAATCACAGAGGATGGATCTGCGTCTGGCTCTGTGAGACATTGACACGGAGTGATGAGAATCACAGAGGGAGCTTAGTCTGGCTCTGTGAGACATTGACACTGCGTGATGAGACTCACAGTGGGAGCTTAGTCTGGCTCTGTGAGACATTGACACTGAGTGATGAGAATCACAGAGGGAGCTTAGTCTGGCTCTGTGAGACATTGACACTGCGTGATGAGACTCACAGAGGGAGCTTAGTCTGGCTCTGTGAGACATTGACACTGAGTGATGAGACTCACAGAAGGAGCTTAGTCTGGCTCTGTGAGACATTGACACGGAGTGATGAGACTCACAGTGGGAGCTTAGTCTGGCTCTGTGAGACATTGACACGGAGTGATGAGAATCACAGAGGGAGCTTAGTCTGGCTCTGTGAGACATTGACACTGCGTGATGAGACTCACAGAGGGAGCTTAGTCTGGCTCTGTGAGACATTGACACTGAGTGATGAGACTCACAGAAGGAGCTTAGTCTGGCTCTGTGAGACATTGACGCTGAGTGATGAGACTCACAGAAGGAGCTTAGTCTGGCTCTGTGAGACATTGACACTGAGTGATGAGACTCACAGAAGGAGCTTAGTCTGGCTCTGTGAGACATTGACACTGAGTGATGAGACTCACAGAAGGAGCTTAGTCTGGCTCTGTGAGACATTGACACTGCGTGATGAGACTCACAGAGGGAGCTTAGTCTGGCTCTGTGAGCCATTGACACTTCGTTGTGAGAATCACAGAGGATGGATCTGCGTCTGGCTCTGTGAGACATTGACACGGAGTGATGAGAATCACAGAGGGAGCTTAGTCTGGCTCTGTGAGACATTGACACTGCGTGATGAGACTCACAGTGGGAGCTTAGTCTGGCTCTGTGAGACATTGACACTGCGTGATGAGACTCACAGAGGGAGCTTAGTCTGGCTCTGTGAGACATTGACACTGCGTGATGAGACTCACAGATGGAGCTTAGTCTGGCTCTGTGAGTCATTGACGCTGAGTGATGAGACTCACAGAGGGAGCTTAGTCTGGCTTTGTGAGCCATTGACACTGCGTGATGAGACTCACAGAGGGAGCTTAGTCTGGCTCTGTGAGACATTGACACTGAGTGATGAGACTCACAGAGGGAGCTTAGTCTGGCTCTGTGAGACATTGACGCTGAGTGATGAGACTCACAGAGGGAGCTTAGTCTGGCTCTGTGAGACATTGACGCTGAGTGATGAGACTCACAGAGGGAGCTTAGTCTGGCTCTGTGAAACATTGACACTGAGTGATGAGACTCACAGAGGGAGCTTAGTCTGGCTCTGTGAGACATTGACACTGCGTGATGAGACTCACAGAGGGAGCTTAGTCTGGCTCTGTGAGACATTGACACTGCGTGATGAGACTCACAGTGGGAGCTTAGTCTGGCTCTGTGAGACATTGACACTGCGTGATGAGACTCACAGAGGGAGCTTAGTCTGGCTCTGTGAGACATTGACACTGAGTGATGAGACTCACAGAGGGAGCTTAGTCTGGCTCTGTGAGACATTGACACTGAGTGATGAGACTCACAGAGGGAGCTTAGTCTGGCTCTGTGAGACATTGACACTGAGTGATGAGACTCACAGAGGGAGCTTAGTCTGGCTCTGTGAGACATTGACACTGAGTGATGAGACTCACAGAGGGAGCTTAGTCTGGCTCTGTGAGCATTGACACTGAGTGATGAGACTCACAGAGGGAGCTTAGTCTGGCTCTGTGAGCATTGACACTGAGTGATGAGACTCACAGAGGGAGCTTAGTCTGGCTCTGTGAGCCATTGACACTTCGTTGTGAGACTCACAGATGGATCTTCGTCTGGCTCTGTGAGCATTGACACTGAGTGATGAGACTCACAGAGGGAGCTTAGTCTGGCTCTGTGAGCCATTGACACTTCGTTGTGAGACTCACAGATGGATCTTCGTCTGGCTCTGTGAGACATTGACACTGAGTGATGAGACTCACAGAGGGAGCTTAGTCTGGCTCTGTGAGACATTGACACTGAGTGATGAGAATCACAGAGGGAGCTTAGTCTGGCTCTGTGAGCCATTGACACTGAGTGATGAGACTCACAGAGGGAGCTTAGTCTGGCTCTGTGAGACATTGACACTGAGTGATGAGAATCACAGATGGAGCTTAGTCTGGCTCTGTGAGCCATTGACACTGAGTGATGAGACTCACAGAGGGAGCTTAGTCTGGCTCTGTGAGACATTGACACTGAGTGATGAGACTCACAGAGGGAGCTTAGTCTGGCTCTGTGAGACATTGACACTGCGTGATGAGACTCACAGAGGGAGCTTAGTCTGGCTCTGTGAGACATTGACACTGAGTGATGAGACTCACAGAGGGAGCTTAGTCTGGCTCTGTGAGACATTGACACTGCGTGATGAGAATCACAGAGGGAGCTTAGTCTGGCTCTGTGAGATATTGACACTGCGTGATGAGACTCACAGAAGAAGCTTAGTCTGGCTCTGTGAGACATTGACACTGTGTGATGAGACTCACAGATGGAGCTTAGTCTGGCTCTGTGAGACATTGACACTGAGTGATGAGACTCACAGAGGGAGCTTAGTCTGGCTCTGTGAGACATTGACACTGCGTGATGAGACTCACAGAGGGAGCTTAGTCTGGCTCTGTGAGACATTGACACTGAGTGATGAGACTCACAGAGGGAGCTTAGTCTGGCTCTGTGAGACATTGACGCTGAGTGATGAGACTCACAGAGGGAGCTTAGTCTGGCTCTGTGAGACATTGACACTGAGTGATGAGACTCACAGAGGGAGCTTAGTCTGGCTCTGTGAGACATTGACACTGCGTGATGAGACTCACAGAGGGAGCTTAGTCTGGCTCTGTGAGACATTGACACTGAGTGATGAGACTCACAGAGGGAGCTTAGTCTGGCTCTGTGAGACATTGACGCTGAGTGATGAGACTCACAGAAGGAGCTTAGTC
>NC_136277.1:11969564-12052064 GCF_964198595.1 Lampetra fluviatilis
CGGACGTCGCTGAGAGCACCCACCCCAGTTGACCAATCACTGCGCGCTGCCCACGATCCTATTTCCCACCTTGTGTCAGCGCGCACAACCACGCACCCCGCGCCGCCCCGTGATCTATCACTGTCGGCGCGCGTCAACACCACCACTACATTACCCCCTACCACATAGCTCGCAGCCGACCCGGCTGCTATAAAAATGTTATTACCCCCCCCCCCCCCTTGTGTGCCCCGTAACACAAGCAACAATCACAACAACACAACACAACACAATAAGAACTCCGCCATCCGCAAGAATCAGAACATGCCACCGCAACAACAAGAACAATATGTACAAACAGGCGAGCGACAACAATAAATGTGTATGCAAAAAAATTACTCGTGCGGCGTCCCTTCATTTCCGACCGCCCCTTGAACGGGACATTATACCGGGCAGAAGGGGAACGCGGCGGCGAGCTGCAATCTCGGGCCCCCCCTCTTTTTTTTTTTTTCATGAAAAGTGTCGTGTCTTAGCACGAGTCCGCCTGGCCAGTCCGTCGTACGGCACCAGACGCGGTTGACCGTCCGGTGGCGCCGGCAGTCCAGGAAGGCACGGGGCAGGCATCGGAGATCCGCGCGTGCCTCGGGGTTCCGGTTCACGACGGCCAACAGCCGTCAGGTCCGAGACACCTGGGAGTGGGTCAGGTGGAGACACGTGAGGATCAGACTGCGACACATCCCTCCCCGAGTCGACGGCCACATCACACGCTCGGTCGTTACGGCACAAAGGGAGGCCATGTGGTGCCGCGAAGGGTTTCAGCCGGGAGGGGTGTACGTACCAACGGCGTTTTTCCCATTTAATCTGGATACTCTGGGGTCGCGCAATACGCACGATTTCCACAGGTCCCCTCCATGGTCTCAACAATTTAGGGGACGTAGCCAACGGTGCATGTGGGCAGTGCAGCCAGGCCTTATCACCTGGTTTCCAATCGTGCGTATACACCTTTCGTGCATGCAATCTTTCGTTAGCGATCTGGCGAGACCTTGAATTCAACCTCGCAGCCTCTCGCGCTTCAGCCAGTTTGGCGATATTAAATTTGATGTGGTCGGCCAATTTAGACTTCGCACGTGGCTGGGAAATCCCCAGTTGGACATCCATGGACGGATCGGCCTCCCGCCCATACATGAGAAAAAATGGGGAAAACCCCGTCGCCGCATGGGGGGCCATTCGATAGGCCGCGAGTACCCCAGGTACCTGTAAGTCCCAATCAACCTGATCGTTGCAGACCTGTTGGCACAGCATAGAAGTAATCGTCCTGTTTAGACGTTCAACCATTCCATCAGTCTGCGGGTGGTACGGGGAGGTACGCACCTTCTTCGTACCCAACAGGTCGCACACCTCGCGCAACAAAACGCTCGAAAAATTCTTTCCCTGGTCCGTCAGCAAGCGTTCGGGGGCGCCCTTGTCCAAAACATAGCCCTGGACAAAGGCGTCCGCCACTGCCGCAGCCGACTGGTTGGCGAGTGGCCACGCCATGGGCCATCGGGTGAAGTATTCTACGCCAACCAGCAGGTACTTGTTACCCCTAGATGTAGCGGGAAAGGGCCCCAAGATGTCGAGCGCAACCAGTTCGTTCGTGCGCGAAACCTGAATGGATTGTAGCGGTGGATTAGCCGCTATTGGTGGCGGTTTTCTCTGAGCGCACCCCACACATCCCTTGAGGATGTTTGCCACGTTGCTCCCCATACCCGGCCAATAATAGTCCCGTTGGAGTAGGGCGAGCGTTTTATGAAATCCCAAATGCATGAGTCGTTCGTGAGCAGCCAGAACGACTCTACCCCGCATAGCAGATGGCACAACGAGCGTATGACGCCGGGACATATTGTCCCACTTCATCAGGAGGCCCTGTCTGACCACCCAGGAACCGTCCCGCGTCTCCCCCCCCCCCCGGGAGCCTCTGCCTTCCGACGCAACGTGAGTAGGGAGCTGTCGGCCATTTGGAGACGGCCCCACTCAATAAGAGGCAACGCGAGTAACGAGTCCCCGCCCGTGGGGGCGGCGGGCGCGTCGACCCGCGGAGCGTCAGTGGCGGTGAGCAAAACTTCCGCGGGGACGGCGACAGGGGGTTTACACCGCGCCGATCCCAGAAGACATGCGCATTCCGAGCGAGGCGACAACCACGACAAGGCATCCGCATTCGAGTGCCGCAATCCCTTACGGTAAATCGTCGTGAATTGGTAGTCTTGGAGGACCTCCAGCCATCGGGACAACTGACCGGAGGGTTGCACCACCCGCATTGCGTATTGGAGAGCCGCGTGGTCCGTACGAACAGTAAAATGACGGCCGTAGAGATACGGCCTGAATTGCTGGATAAAAAAAACGATCGCTAGCAATTCACGACGTGTCACACAATAGCGTTGTTCCGCAGGTGACAAAACTCTGCTACCATAGGCGACCACCCGTTCGACCCCCCCGACCACCTGTGAGAGCACTCCCCCGATACCCGTGTTACTGGCATCCGTGTCAAGCAGGAACGGTTGCGTGAAATCGGGGTAACACAAGGGAGGAGCCCGCACTAAGGCGTCCCGAAGGGAGCAGAACGCAGCCTCCTCTTCCGGCCCCCAGTGAAACCTTACCCCTTTAGCCGTCAAAGCATGTAGGGGTCTGGCTATGGTGGCAAAATGTTCGACAAAACGGCGGTAGTAGGAGGCAAATCCTATGAAGCTGCGGACCTCAGTGACTGAGGTTGGCGTTGGCCATGAGCTGACGCAGTGCGTCTTAGCAGGGTCTGTAGAGATCCCTGAACGGCCAACGATATGCCCCAAGTACCTGACCGATTCCCGAAGCAGGTGACATTTAGCCGGTTAAAATTTTAATTTAGCGGAACGCATCCTGAGGAACACCCCTCTCAATCGTTGGAGGTGCTCCTCGAAAGTCCGGCTGAAAACGATGATATCATCGAGGTAAATCAAACAGGTGTCCCATTGGAGTCCTGACAAAACCAATTCCATGAGCCTCTCGAACGTGGCGGGAGCAGAATGTAACCCCATGGGCAATCGATTGAATTCAAATAGGCCTCCTGGTGTCCGGAAAGCGGTCTTCGGTTTCGATTCCTCATCGAGGGGCAATTGCCAAAATCCCGAAAGCAGGTCAAGCGTCGAAAAAAACTGTGCTCACGCCAAGGCATCCAGCGACTCATCCATCCTGGGGAGTGGATACGCGTCGGCCATCGAGATTTTATTTAGGCGGCGGAAATCCACACAAAAACGCAAGGACCCGTCCTGTTTTTTTAACAAGGACGATGGGAGCACCCCACGGACTGGAAGAGGGTGAAATGATGTCGGCAGCCAACATGTCATTAACAGCCGACTGCACATGCTCCTTCTCGGCAGGGCTGAGGCGGAAGGGATTCTGCCGAATTGGGGCCGCGTCACCCGTCGCTTTGTGGTGGCGCAACAGGTCCGTGCAGCCAATATCGTACTTGTGTCTGCTAAACACATCAGTGAATTCGAGTAGCAGGCCCCTCAACGCTCCCAGCTGCACACTAGACAAGTTACTAGACCCAGCACACAACGAGTCCAACCATTCTGTCCCCTCCTCCAATGGAGGATGCGTATCGAGGCTAGAATCCGCATGTGCAACGAGCTGTTCATCGACGGGTAGCGGCGCCGCGTGAGCCAGCACCGTGCCCTGTGTAATAACAGCTGGCCGCGACCCCGTATTCAGAACCATAACGAACGGATCCCTGTCCGCCCGCACCATGGTCTGAGCTACCGCTAAGTCGAGGCCCCCAACAGCTCTGTTTGACGGCCCCAACAGAACACCTTGTTCCGCCGCATCCACCCCGAGGGGTTTTCGCAATCGAAGGGGTACCAACATTTGTGATCCCGGGGACACCCGCACAGTCTGAGTTGCCAGCGCCTGAACCGTTGCACAAACCGTGCGTATTTTGGTAGGACTTGTCAAAAATGCAACACGCCGACCCGATGGAAGCTCAATACAGGCCTGATCGACGAGAATTTTAATGGGAATTTTAGCCAGAAAGTCCGTACCCAGTAAACAAGGAACTGCCAGGGATGATGACACAAAAATAGGACCCGCCAATTTGATATCGCCAATACAAATAGTCGCCCGAATCTGTCCGATAATTCCCAACGATCCCCCGTTCACCGCGTAAAACGGTACGTCCACCGGAAGAAGGGGTCGACATTGGACGGGGAGGATGTTATAAATAAGGTCCGAAATGATAGTGGCCGACGCACCCGTGTCCACCAGCACCCGGACCTCAACCCCGTCAATAAAACCCGTTACTACGGACGACCCGGCCGACGCAGCCACTATCCTGTGGGCCAACTTGGACCATTTTACTGCTCCCGGGCCGTGTACGAACCCCCCTCGCCGAACCGAATCCCCGGCCCCCATACGCGGTCCCCCCACCGCGAAGCGGCGACCCGAGTGTGCCGTGTATGTGGACCGAGCGTGTGGGGTGCCGCGACTTGCCGGGGTTAGCTGGGACGACTTGGGGCCTTGGTCGTCGTCCGGACATGGTCCCGTGGCGCGCTGACGCGGAGCCCGGCACCCGGACGCGACGTGACCCCGAAGGCCGCAGTTGTAACACATGACGAGGGACGTCGTAGGTTTCGGTTGCTCCAGCTTGCGGGACGATCGTATGGGCGAACGACCTCCCGATCTCCACTCCCCCGGTCTCGACACGGTGAAGGCCTCCTCCCGAGCCGTAGCAGTCTGAGGCTCGGCGACCGTCGCGGCAGGTGTCGCGATCCCCGCCGATGCACAGACGACCGTCCGCTTGCGCTTGAGGACCTCGTGTGCGTGGATACTTGTAGCAATCCCCAAGGAGCAGATGTCCATTTCGTCCGCCGTATTGATGGGGACTCCCAGGTCGTGAGCCAACGCCAGCAGCTGCTCTGTCACCATGGCGTCCTTCCCCTCCTTGTCCATGCGGGGAAAGGCGGCGTCCGCCAGGGCGAGCAGCGACGTGCGATAGGCGAGCGTAATTTCTCCATCCATCTTACGCCGTTCGTAGAACTGGTGGCGACAGGTCGAGGGCGGTCCGAACACCTTAGCCATGAGGTGTGGCGCGGCCTGGAGCATAGAGCGGGACGACCTTGGGGCGGATGTGAAGGCCGCAAGTGCGTCGTCGTCGAGCGTCGCCGGCAGCGCGCGTAGGGCAGTGGTGTCGGACCACCCCGACATCTCTTGATGTGCGAGGAACCTTCGTTGGAAGGCCCCCCAGTCGCCCCCGTCCGCCTTGAACGCCGTCAGCGCGGGCAGTCTTTGTTGGAAGACCTGGTCGTCGTCCTCCGATGAATGCTTTTCCCGCGCGCCACTGTGGTTGACGAAAATGGTGGCTCCGTCGGCAGGCGCATGGTGGAGAGTTTTGGCGCGCGCCGATGACGCGGGCTGTGTAGAGTGGAGGTCCCCAAACATGTGGTGTCCACGCTTCCCGCCAATCGATGGTGGACCCTCAAAGTTGGCGCCAATTTCAAAACTTTCGGCGCGGAGCGCGTTCTGGCGGGATCCCTCCGGCCGCGCTCCCTCCTCCAACCTCGTTGTCGTCCTCCCGCCTCCAGAAGCGGTGATTTATGCCAAAATTGAAGCGGCGGCGAGCAGCAACTCCGCCAGGCGGGAGTGTGCATCCTGGAGGCCGGTGTCGGAGGCGAGCGGAGCGTCGGCCATCGCCGCGAAGTGCTGCATCGGCGGCATCTCTTCGTCCTCGCCTCCCGAGGCTTGTGGTTCCGGTACGCCGTCGTCTTCCCGATCTCGCTCGTGGGTACGGGTAGTCTTCCTGGTATCCATCCTTTTGAAGACAGGTTTACTTCTGACGCCAGTTGTAATGTAGTATGGAACCCGTGGTCTGACGTCCATGTGGGACGAGGCTGTGGGACCCAGAGTCGAGACTGACACCCCAGCCGGGTGGGTTCCGAGAAGCTACGGGGCGTAAGAGCCCGTGTGGGTGTAGCCAGGGGAACCCCGTGGGTTAGGCTGCAGTTAGCCACCCGTGTAATATAAGTTGGTGTTAATAAAGAGTGTGCTACCCGCAAGGTCGTCTCCCGCCAACGCCTCCGAGCCGCACAGGGTCCCGGCCCTTACAAGGACAGCGGGACTAGGGGTCTCAGGGCCCGACCTCTTCAACTCCGTCTTCGATCTTCAACTGGTTAACAACTCCCCGAGTGCTCCCGCGCGTCCCCCTTTATAGTCCTCCATGCGGACGTCGCTGAGAGCACCCACCCCAGTTGACCAATCACGGTGCGCTGCCCACGATCCTATTTCCCACCTTGTGTCAGCGCGCACAACCACGTACCCCGCGCCGCCCCGTGATCTATCACTGTCGGCGCGCGTCAACACCACCACTACACAAACACGTGCGCGTGCGTGTGTGTGTTGAACTTCTTTCGCGCCGTACGTAGCCAACCGTGAAAACGTAGGCATTGGGGGAGACAAAGGCGACCGGGTGCGATGTTGGCCTCTGCACCACCACCACCACCACGCGAAACAGCACTTGGCTCCGATGCGTCTTTAATGACGGAGGTGTCGTGGGTTCGATCCCGATCCTGGCAATGCCTGCTGCTGTGTATTTGGATTTTCGTGTCTCTCATCATCACAGTTGTGAGATGTTAACTACCTCGCCTGGTATACAGGAGGACGTTGGTTCCATCCCGACTCTGACGATGCCTGCTGCTGTATATTTGGAGTTTGCGGTGTCTCATCATCATCATCACAGTTGCGAGATGTTGACTACCTCGCCTGGTATACAGGAGGTGTCGTGGGTTCGATCCCGACCCCTGACGATGCCTGCTGCTGTATATTTGGAGTTTGCAGTGTCTCTCTCTCTCATCATCATCATCAGAGTTGCGAGATGTTGACTACCTCGCCTGGTATACAGGAGGTCGTGGGTTCGATCCCGACCCTGACGATGCCTGCTGCTGTGTATTTGGAGTTTGTGGTGTCTCTCTCTCTCATCATCATCATCACAGTTGCGAGATGTTAACTACCTCGCCTGGTGTACAGGAGGTGTCGTGGTTTTAGATGCGTGGAAGGAAAAAAACCGGAGGGTTTCGTAGAAAAAAAAATCCACGCGACCACGGAAGAAGAGAGAGAGAGAGACACCACACACTACAAATATACAGCAGCAGGCATCGGCAGGGTCGGGATCGAACCCACGACACCTCCTGTACACCAGGCGAGGTAGTTAACATCTTGCAACCGCGGCGATATGGTTAGAGAGGGCACGATGGGAGAGTGGGTGAGAGTGGGGGAGATGGGGTGGGAGAGTGAGTGAGAGTGAGTGAGATGGGATTGGAGAGTGAGTGAGAGTGAGTGAGATGGGGTGGGAGAGTGAGTGAGAGTGAGTGAGATGGGATGGGAGAGTGAGTGAGAGTGGGTGAGAGTGAGTGAGAGTGAGTGGGTGAGAGTGGGTGAGAGTGAGTGAGAGTGGGTGAGATGGGAGAGTGGGTGAGAGTGGGTGAGAGTGGGTGAGAGTGGGTGAGAGTGGGTGAGAGTGGGTGAGAGTGAGTGAGAGTAAGTGAGATGGGAGAGTGAGTGAGAATGAGTGAGATGGGGTGGGAAAGTGAGTGAGAGTGAGTGAGATGGGATGGGAGAGTGAGTGAGAGTGGGTGAGAGTGGGTGAGAGTGAGTGAGATGGGAGAGTGAGTGAGATGGGGTGGGAGAGTGAGTGAGAGTGAGTGAGATGGGATGGGAGAGTGAGTGAGAGTGGGTGAGAGTGGGTGAGAGTGAGTGATAGTGAGTGGGTGAGATGGGATGGGAGAGTGAGTGAGAGTGGGTGAGATGGGAGAGTGAGTGAGAGTGAGTGAGATGGGGTGGGAGAGTGAGTGAGAGTGAGTGAGATGGGATGGGAGAGTGAGTGAGAGTGGGTGAGAGTGGGTGAGAGTGGGTGAGAGAGAGTGAGTGGGTGAGAGTGGGTGAGAGTGAGTGAGAGTGAGTGGGTGAGAGTGGGTGAGAGTGAGTGAGAGTGAGTGGGTGAGAGTGGGTGAGAGTGAGTGAGAGTGAGTGGGTGAGATGGGATGGGAGAGTGAGTGAGAGTGGGTGAGATGGGAGAGTGAGTGAGAGTGAGTGAGATGGGGTGGGAGAGTGAGTGAGAGTGAGTGAGATGGGATGGGAGAGTGAGTGAGAGTGGGTGAGAGTGGGTGAGAGTGGGTGAGAGAGAGTGAGTGAGAGTGAGTGAGAGTGAGTGGGTGAGAGTGGGTGAGAGTGAGTGAGAGTGAGTGGGTGAGAGTGGGTGAGAGTGAGTGAGAGTGAGTGGGTGAGATGGGATGGGAGAGTGAGTGAGAGTGGGTGAGATGGGAGAGTGAGTGAGAGTGAGTGAGATGGGGTGGGAGAGTGAGTGAGAGTGAGTGAGATGGGATGGGAGAGTGAGTGAGAGTGGGTGAGAGTGGGTGAGAGAGAGTGAGTGGGTGAGAGTGGGTGAGATGGGAGAGTGGGTGAGAGTGAGTGAGAGTGGGTGAGAGTGGGTGAGAGTGAGTGAGAGTGAGTGGGTGAGAGTGAGTGAGAGTGGGTGAGATGGGAGAGTGGGTGAGAATGGGTGAGGTGGGATGGGAGAGTGAGTGAGAGTGAGTCAGATGGGAGAGTGGGTGAGAGTGGGGGAGATGGGGTGGGAGAGTGAGTGAGAGTGAGTGAGATGGGATTGGAGAGTGAGTGAGAGTGAGTGAGATGGGGTGGGAGAGTAAGTGAGAGTGAGTGAGATGGGATGGGAAAGTGAGTGAGTGAGAGTGGGTGAGAGTGGGTGAGAGTGGGTGAGAGAGAGTGAGTGGGTGAGAGTGGGTGAGAGTGAGTGAGAGTGGGTGAGATGGGAGAGTGGGTGAGAATGGGTGAGGTGGGATGGGAGAGTGAGTGAGAGTGAGTCAGATGGGAGAGTGGGTGAGAGTGGGTGAGATGGGAGAGTGAGTGAGAGTGAGTGAGATGGGAGAGTGGGTGAGTGAGAGTGAGATGGGATGGGAGAGAGAGAGAGGTGGAGGGGGGGTGATGAGAGAGGAGATGCGGAAGGAGGTTGGAGAAAGAGAGAGAGAGAAAGAGAGAATGAGGAGACGGAGATTGGGATGCACTCCAAGTCAAGCAGCTGCTCTCAATTAAAGCCCGGAAACAGCCCTCCCCCCTCCCCAGTCAACCCCCACCAGCCACCCATCCTCACCCACAGCCTCCTCAACTCTCTCGCTCCCCACGTGCTTAGCGCACACACACACACGCGACCACTCTCTCTCTCTAGGCCCGTGTGTCTGTGTGTGTGTGTCTGTGCGTGTCTCTGTGTGTCTGTGTCTGTGTGTCTGTGTGTGTGTCTCTGTGTGTCTCTGTGTGTCTCTGTGTGTGTGTCTGTGTGTCTCTGTGTCTCTGTGTGTCTGTGTGTCTGTGTGTCTCTGTCTGTGTGTCTCTGTGTGTGTGTCTCTCTGTGTGTCTCTGTGTGTGTCTGTGTGTCTCAGTGTGTCTCTGTGTGTCTCTGTGTGTGTGTGTCTGTGTGTGTCTGTGTGTCTGTGTGTGTCTGTGTGTGTCTCTGTGTGTCTGTGTGTGTGTGTGTGTCTGTGTGTGTGTGTGTGTCTGTGTGTGTGTGTGTCTGTGTGTGTCTGTGTGTGTCTCTGTGTGTGTGTGTGTCTGTGTGTGTCTGTGTGTCTGTGTGTGTCTGTGTGTCTGTGTGTGTGTCTGTGTGTCTGTGTGTGTCTCTGTGTGTCTGTGTGTGTGTCTGTGTGTCTGTGTGTGTCTCTGTGTCTCTGTGTGTCTCTGTGTGTGTCTGTGTCTCTGTGTGTGTCTGTGTCTCTGTGTGTGTCTGTGTCTCTGTGTGTGTCTGTGTCTCTGTGTCTCTGTGTGTCTGTGTGTGTGTCTGTGTCTGTGTGTGTGTCTGTGTCTCTGTGTGTGTCTGTGTCTCTGTGTGTGTCTGTGTCTCTGTGTGTGTCTGTGTCTCTGTGTCTGTGTGTGTCTGTGTGTGTTTCTGTGTGTGTGTCTCTGTGTGTCTGTGTGTGTCTGTGTGTGTGTGTGTCTGTGTCTCTGTGTGTCTCTGTGTGTGTGTCTCTGTGTGTCTGTGTGTCTCTGTGTGTCTGTGTCTCTGTGTGTCTGTGTCTCTGTGTGTATGTGTCTCTGTGTGTCTGTGTGTGTCTCTGTGTGTGTGTCTCTGTGTGTCTGTGTGTCTGTGTGTGTGTCTGTGTGTGTGTGTTTGTGTGTGTGTCTGTGTGTCTGTGTGTGTGTCTGTGTGTGTGTGTTTGTGTGTGTGTGTCTGTGTGTGTGTGTGTGTCTGTGTGTGTCTGTGTGTGTGTGTGTGTGTCTCTGTGTGTCTCTGTGTGTCTCTGTGTGTGTGTCTCTGTGTGTCTGTGTGTCTCTGTGTGTCTGTGTGTGTATCTGCGTGTGTGTGTGTGTGTGTCTCTGTGTGTCTCTGTGTGTGTGTCTCTGTGTGTCTGTGTGTCTGTGTGTGTGTCTGTGTGTGTCTGTGTCTGTGTGTGTGTGTCTCTGTGTGTCTCTTTGTGTGTGTCTGTGTGTGTGTCTCTGTGTGTTTGTCTCTGTGTGTCTTTTTGTGTCTGTGTGTGTCTCTGTGTGTCTGTGTGTGTCTCTGTGTGTCTGTGTGTGTCTCTGTGTGTGTGTGTCTGTGTGTGTCTGTGTGTGTCTCTGTGTGGCTGTGTGTGTATCTGTGTGTGTCTGTGTGTGTGTGTCTCTGTGTGTGTGTGTCTCTGTGTGTCTGTGTGTGTCTGTGTGTGTGTGTCTCTGTGTGTGTGTGTCTCTGTGTGTCTGTGTGTGTGTGTGTGTCTCTGTGTGTTTGTCTGTGTGTGTGTGTGTCTCTGTGTGTCTCTGTGTGTCTCTGTGTGTCTGTGTTTGTCTGTGTGTGTGTCTCTGTGTGTATCTCTGTATGTCTCTGTGTGTGTCTGTGTGTGTCTATGTGTGTCTGTGTGTCTGTGTGTGGGGGGGGGAGCGGTGGTGCAGTGGTCAGCGCAGCTACGATCCTGGCGGCCCGGGTTACGATTCCCGCTCACGGCCAACACCGGCCCACGGCGATTATCCCGGGACATCCCCTAGGTCGACTCGGCCTCAAATGAGTAGCCCGGGGAGACAAAGGCGGCCGGGCGTGGTGTGCCGTGCCGGCCCTTATAGGTTACTCGCTAACAGCCCCTACATTCTGTTAAGGGGCCATCCATTTAGTGCGTACGCATGCAGGGGGTAGGTTGGGTGGGGGGTTAACCCAAATGTGGGGGGGGGGGGGGTCTACTGACAATGTGCGTGGCATAGGAAACAGGGGGGTGGTGGGGGGTGGGGGGGTGGTGATGCCTCGACAATAATTTGTCTCCGTCGGTCTTCAAATGAGTTCGAGAAAGTCTGGCCGTCGTGTGGATGATCTGTTTGCTTAAAGGCGTGCGTAATTTTTCGATGTAAAGCTTTCGTGACTGCAGGGATTCATCTTCTTGGTTCTTTCGGTAAAGTCGCGTAGAATGGAAATAATGAAATAATAAAAATAAAACATAATAACATTTCGATTTAAAGCTTTCGTGACTGCAGGGATTCATCTTCTTGGTTCTTTCGGTAAAGTCGCGTAGAAGGGAAATAATAAAATTATACAAATAAAACATAATAAAATTTAGATTTAAAGCTTTCGTGACTGCAGGGATTCATCTTCTTGGTTCTTTCGGTAAAGTCGCGTAGAATGGAAATAATGAAATAATAAAAATAAAACATGATAAAATAAAATTCTCACGACGTTTCGGCCACAACACCACCAGGCTTGGAGCGTCTATTTAAGCTGGGAGGGAGGAGGAAGAGCGCCTTGACAAAATAATTTGCATATCAATAGGATTTTTTTGCATATTTATGGAAAATGCAGATATGCGATTAGTACTGCTTGTGAAATGCGTAGGAGGTTTGGCGGGGGGTTTAAAGTCATGTTTTGCCCGTGGGGTGTGTCATTCAGACTGTCTTCTCGACAGACCTGTTCTTCACCTGAGGACGGCTGCTTGCGTTGTGGCCGAAACGTCGTGAGAATTGTATTTTATTAAGTTTTATTTTTATTATTTTATTATTTCCATTCTACGTGACTTTACCGAAAGAACCAAGAAGACGCGTGCATTATAATATTATTATTAATCCTTGATCGTTTCTGGTACGGATTCAATATCGGCCGTTCTATAGGATTCGGATTTGGGGGGGTAAAAAGTTAAAAAGTTCGCATGCGTACAGGGAGGGAGGAGGGGAGAGAGGGGTCAAGGTTTGACAGATTTTTGAGTACCGACTCAATGGATGGTCCCTAAGGCGACATGGGGGGGAGCTTTGTCCATTGGACTCTGATTGCTGCCGTTGCTGTTGTTGCTGCTGCTGTTGTTGTTGTTGCTGCTGATGTTGTTGCTGTTGTTGTTGTTACCTGTACCCTACCCGATACCCGGGTACCCGTACCCGGCCGGGTACGGGTACGGGTAGGCCGTGAGTCACTGGTGAGTCACCGTTTGTCACTCATTTTGGGTAGGGTACGGGTAGGGAACAGGTACCCGTACCCGGCCGGGTACGGGTACCCGTTTGCGACCCTGGTGCGGCCGGGTACGGGTAGGCCGTGAGTCACTGGTGAGTCACCGTTTGTCACTCATTTCCCAACGTCTTGTCTCTTCTCACAATTCAAGTTCCTAGAATCAACCCACCCGCGCCTGCAACATGGCTTCATCCCAGAGGTCGCAATCGGGTACCCGGTACCCTACCCGATACCCGGTTACCCGTACGGGTACGGGTAGGCCGTGAGTCACTGGTGAGCAACCGTTTGCCACTTGTTTCGGGTAGGGTACGGGTACGGGTAGGGAACGCGTACCCATTTGCGACCCTGGTGCGGCCGGGTACGGGTACAGAGGGTAAGGAATCAAAACCCGTTTGCGACCTCTGGGCAAGTGGCAGTTAGCGGGTAGCACCCACGACGGCTACCGGCACTCGGGCACACGAGGAGAGGGGTGGTGGGGGGGGCAGTGACCACGCCCGGCCGCCTTTGTCTCCCCCAGTGGCGATGTTCACGACCCACCACGCACCGGGTACTCGTTTGAGGCTGAGTCGACCTAAGTGGGAGGCCCAGGACAGGTTCAGGAGATAATTGCTGGTGTTGGTTGGTGGTGGTGTTGGTGGTGGTGTTGGTGGTGTTGGTGGTGGTGGTGTTGGTGGTGTTGGTGATGGTGTTGGTGGTGGTGGTGTTGGTGGTGTTGGTGGTGTTCGTGGTGGTGTTGGTGGTGGTTTTGGTGGTGGTGTTGGTGGTGGTGGTGTTGGTGGTGGTGTTGGTGTTGGTGATATTGGTGGTGGTGGTTGTGGTGTTGGTGGTGGTGTTGGTGGTGGTGTTGATGGTGGTGTTGGTGGTGGTGTTGGTGCTGTTGGTGGTGGTGATAATGAAGATAGTTGTGGTGATGATGGTTATGGTGATGAAGATGGTTATGGTGATGATGATGAAGATGGTTGTGATGATGATGGTTGTGATGATGAAGATGGTTATGACGATGATGAAGATGGTTGTGATGATGATGATGAAGATGGTTGTGATGATGATGAAGATGCTTGTGATTATGATGAAGGTTGTGATGATGAAGATGGCTGCGATGATGATGATGAAGATGCTTGTGATGATGATGATGGTGATTTCCCTGGGCACAGCACCCCTCTCTCGAGCCGTGCCTGCCCTCGCCACGGCAGCTGTCTTCACGGCAAGGAGCAGCGTTTGCTCGGAGCAAACATCGCTCTTTGCTGACATATCATCCAGCTTGCCGCTGCCCAACCTTGCAAGTCGAAGTCACGATTATCCATCCTATTAGCCAGCTAGGGCGGCACTGCGTTTGCTTCCTGTGTTTAAGTTTGGCGTCTCTCTCGCCCCCCCCCCACCCAATTGCATCCCCTACGCGCTTACAAAACATTGAAGGCGGACCGGGATTTTTCGAAATCGTTCAATGAAGAGGCGGTTATCATAAGCAAAGGGGTTTTTTTATAGCGTAAAAAGTACCGTTAGTACGTGGGTCTTCTGTGTGAGTAATCTGTGGGTCTCTGTGTGAGTAGTCTGTGGGTCTCTGTGTGAGTAGTCTATGGGTCTCTGTGTGAGTCTATGGGTCTCTGTGTGTCTCTATGGGTCTCTGTGTGAGTAGTCTATGGGTCTCTGTGTGAGTAGTCTATGGGTCTCTGTGTGAGTAGTCTATGGGTCTCTGTGTGAGTAGTCGATGGGTCTCTGTGTGAGTAGTCTATGGGTCTCTGTGTGAGTAGTCTATGGGTCTCTGTGTGAGTAGTCTATGGGTCTCTGTGTGAGTAGTCTATGGGTCTCTGTGTGAGTAGTCTATGGGTCTCTGTGTGAGTAGTCTATGGGTCTCTGTGTGAGTAGTCGATGGGTCTCTGTGCGAGTAGTCTATGGGTCTCTGTGTGAGTAGTCGATGGGTCTCTGTGCGAGTAGTCTATGGGTCTCTGTGTGAGTAGTCGATGGGTCTCTGTGTGAGTAGCCTATGGGTCTCTGTGCGAGTAGTCTATGGGTCTCTGTGTGAGTAGCCTATGGGTCTCTGTGTGAGTAGCCTATGGGTCTCTGTGCGAGTAGTCTATGGGTCTCTGTGTGAGTAGCCTATGGGTCTCTGTGTGAGTAGCCTATGGGTCTCTGTGTGAGTAGTCGATGGGTCTCTGTGTGAGTAGCCTATGGGTCTCTGTGCGAGTAGTCTATGGGTCTCTGTGCGAGTAGTCTATGGGTCTCTGTGTGAGTAGCCTATGGGTCTCTGTGCGAGTAGTCTATGGGTCTCTGTGCGAGTAGTCTATGGGTCTCTGTGTGAGTAGCCTATGGGTCTCTGTGCGAGTAGTCTATGGGTCTCTGTGTGAGTAGTCGATGGGTCTCTGTGTGAGTAGTCTATGGGTCTCTGTGCGAGTAGTCGATGGGTCTCTGTGTGAGTAGTCTATGGATCTCTGTGTGAGTAGTGTATGAGTCTCTGTGTGAGTAGTCTATGGATCTCTGTGCGAGTAGTCTATGGGTCTCTGTGTGAGTAGTCTATGGATCTCTGTGTGAGTAGTCTATGGGTCTCTGTGTGAGTAGTCTATGGGTCTCTGTGTGAGTAGTCTATGGATCTCTGTGTGAGTAGTCGATGGGTCTCTGTGTGAGTAGTCTATGGGTCTCTGTGCGAGTAGTCGATGGGTCTCTGTGTGAGTAGTCTATGGATCTCTGTGTGAGTAGTGTATGAGTCTCTGTGTGAGTAGTCTATGGATCTCTGTGCGAGTAGTCTATGGGTCTCTGTGTGAGTAGTCTATGGATCTCTGTGTGAGTATTCTATGGGTCTCTGTGTGAGTAGTCTATGGGTCTCTGTGTGAGTAGTCTATGGGTGTCTGTGTGAGTAGTCGATGGGTCTCTGTGCGAGTAGTCTATGGGTCTCTGTGCGAGTAGTCTATGGATCTCTGTGTGAGTAGTGTATGAGTCTCTGTGTGAGTAGTCTATGGATCTCTGTGCGAGTAGTCTATGGGTCTCTGTGTGAGTAGTCTATGGATCTCTGTGTGAGTAGTCTATGGGTCTCTGTGTGAGTAGTCTATGGGTATCTGTGTGAGTAGTCTATGGGTCTCTGTGCGAGTAGTCTATGGATCTCTGTGTGAGTAGTGTATGAGTCTCTGTGTGAGTAGTCTATGGATCTCTGTGCGAGTAGTCTATGGGTCTCTGTGTGAGTAGTCTATGGATCTCTGTGTGAGTAGTCTATGGGTCTCTGTGTGAGTAGCCTATGGGTCTCTGTGCGAGTAGTCTATGGGTCTCTGTGTGAGTAGTCTATGGGTCTCTGTGCGAGTAGTCTATGGGTCTCTGTGTGAGTAGTCTATGGATCTCTGTGTGAGTAGTCTATGGGTCTCTGTGTGAGTAGCCTATGGGTCTCTGTGCGAGTAGTCTATGGGTCTCTGTGTGTCTCGGTTTCTGTGCGAGTTGTCTATGGGTTTCTTAACTTCTTTCGCACCGTACGTAGCAAAATGCGCTAATCGGAGTTGCGGGTAGCCTGTAACAGACTGTTGGGGCAAGTGCTGCTCGCTAGCGAGCACCTATTGAGCACCACGCCCGGCCGCCTTTGTCTCCCCTAGCGGCGATGTTTTTTGTTTTGTTTTTACACAGGTACTCATTTGAGGCTGAGCCGACCTAGGGGCGAAGGGCGCCCAGCACCACCACCCAACCAGAGACGGGCTGTTGGCTGTCCGTGAGCGGGGTTCGTCATGGCGCAGCGCCGCTAACCGTTGCGCCACCGCTCCCCCCACGGCACCTAACGAGTTACAGATGCGGGGGGAGGGGGGCGGGGGGCGGGGGGTTCCATCACCACACGTGCACGCGCCCCCCGCCCCCCCGCCCCCCATCCCCCAATAATTGTAAACCCCTCCCCCCTCTTACACGCCATCCCCCCCCCAGCCCCTCCCCGCCAGCCCAATTTGCTTCGCCCCCCCACCGCTCGATTAACCAACCCCCCCTCCCCTCGACCCATCCCTCTAGCCCCTCCCTCTATCCCTCTAGCCCCTCCCCCAACCGCCTCAGCCCCTCCCCCCCAAACCCCTCCCCCCATCTCCTTAGCCCCTCCCCCCAGACCCCCTTCGCCCCTCCCCCCCAGTCACATCCCCCAAACCCCTCCCCCATCTCCTTAGCCCCTCCCCCCAGACCCCCTTCGCCCCTCCCCCCTCTTCACATCCCCCAAACCCCTCCCCCATCTCCTTAGCCCCTCCCCCCAGATCCCCTTCGCCCCTCCCCCCCAGTCACATCCCCCAAACCCCTCCCCCATCTCCTTAGCCCCTCCCCCCAGATCCCCTTCGCCCCTCCCCCCATTCCCCCCTAGCCCCTCCGCCCAATCCCCCTAGCCCCTCCCCCCCATTCCCCCTAGCCCCTCCCCCACAATCCCCCTAGCCCCTCCCCCCAATCCCCCTAGCCTCCCCCCCAGCCACACCAGGCATCTTCATTCATGAAAGCCCCCCCCCCCTCTGAGTGACACTTTCCGGGCTTATTCCCCCACCACATTTAAGAATCAACGCGGCCTTGAGATCATTTTTGTCGCGATTATTTCAGCTATTCTCTCTTTTTTTCTTTTTTTAACGATGCAGAGGAAACAAGAAGATGATCGGTGTAGTCGGCACTTTGCTTCGTTCATCATTTAGTTTTTTTTCATTGTTTTTTAATGCTTTGCTTTATGTAAACCACCTCCCCCCTTTTTAAATGAAAGATTTCACGAAATATTTCACGTTTTGCTCTCCATTACCCCTTCCGTCTCTCTCTCTACCCCCCTCTCTGCCCCCCCTCTCTCTCTACCCCCCTCTCTCTCTCTACCCCCCCCCCCTCTCTCTCTACCCCCCTCTCTGCCCCCCCCCCCTCTCTCTACCCCCCCCTCTCTCTCTACCCCCCTCTCTACCCCCCCCGCTCTCTTTACCCCCTCTCTCTCTACCCCCTCTCTCTCTACCCCCCTCTCTGCAACCCCCCCCCCCCTCTCTGTCTACCCCCTCTCTCTCTACCCCCCTCTCTCTCTACCCCCCTCTCTCTCTACCCCCCTCTCTCTCTACCCCCCTCTCTCTCTACCCCCCTCTCTCTCTACCCCCCTCTCTCTCTACCCCCCTCTCTCTCTACCCCCCTCTCTGCAACCCCCCCCCTCTCTCTACCCCCCTCTCTCTCTACCCCCCTCTCTGCCCCCCTCTCTCTCTCTCTACCCCCTCTCTCTCTACCCCCCTCTCTGCCCCCCCCTCTCTCTACCCCTCTCTCTCTCTACCCCCCTCTCTACCCCCTCTCTCTCTACCCCCCTCTCTGCCCCCCCTCTCTCTCTACCCCCCTCCTCTCTACCCCCCTCTCTGCCCCCCCTCTCTCTCTCTACCCCCCTCTCTACCCCCCCCTCTCTCTCTACCCCCCTCTCTGCCCCCCCCTCTCTCTCTCTACCCCCCTCCCTACCCCCCTCTCTCTCTACCCCCTCTCTGCCCCCCCTCTCTCTCTACCCCCCTCTCTGCCCCCCCCCTCTCTACCCCCTCTCTCCCTACTCCATGTCGCTCTCTCTCTACCCCCTCTCTCTCTACCCCCTCTCTGCCCCCCCCCTCTCTCTCTACCCCCTCTCTCTACCCCCCCCTCTCTCTAACCCCCTCTCTGCCCCACTCTCTCTCTAACCCCCTCTCTGCCCCCCTCTCTCTCTACCCCCTCTCTGCCCCCCCTCTCTCTACCCCCTCTCTCTACCCCCTCTCTGCCCCCCCTCTCTCTCTACCCCCCTCTCTACCCCCTCTCTCTCTACCCCCTCTCTGCCCCCCTCTCTCTCTAACCCCCTCTCTACCCCCTCTCTCTCTACCCTCTCTCTGCCCCCCCCCTCTCTCTAACCCCCTCTTTGCCCCCCCTCTCTCTCTACCCCCTCTCTCTACCCCCTCTCTCTACCCCCCCCTCTCTCTACCCCCTCTCTGCCCCCCCTCTCTCTCTACCCCCCTCTCTACCCCCTCTCTCTCTACCCTCTCTCTGCCCCCCTCTCTCTCTCTACCCCCTCTCTCTACCCCCCCCCCTCTCTCTCTACCCTCTCTCTCCCTACTCCATGTCGCTCTCTCTCTCTCGCTCTCTTTTTGTGCCGCTCTCGATGTCCACGTGGCCGATGGGGGCCGCTTTGTTTTCGTGGAGCTGACATTCGTGGATGGGCCAGGTCGCTTCTGACATCAAACATCGGTTCATAGCCTCGGCGGGGCTTTGCCTGATAGGATGGGGATGGTTTAGTTGTATTTGTGGATGCCTTGCCGGCCTTCGTAGCTACTCGTTAACGGCACTTTCCCCAACAGTATGTCAAGGCTATATGGAAGTTCTTTGTCTTTGTGTGTGTGGCTATGAGTGTGTGGCTATGAGTGTGTGTGTGTGGCTATGTGTGTGTGTGTGGCTATGAGTGTGTGTGTGTGGCTATGTGTGTGGTTATGAGTGTGTGTCTATGAGTGTGTGGCTATGTGTGTGTGTGTGGCAGAGGTCTCACTCCGAATCAGTCGAGCGGCAATATCTTTTCATCGGTTGCGTAACGCTGTGTGGAAGCTACCTGGTCTGTCGCTCCGCACGAAGCTTCAGGTCTTCTCGGCCACAGTCATTCCCTCCCTTCTTTACGCTTGCGAAACGTGGACCCCCCTAGTGGAGCATCTTCGCCGGTTGGAAACATTTAGGCTGGCCTGCCTACGATCCATCCTGGGTTTAACCAGGCTGGATTGTGTGAGGAGCTCACAAGTCCTTGAAAGATCTGGGCAAAGTCCCATCAGTGAGCTCCTCCGGCAGGCAAGGCTGCGTTGGCTGGGTCATGTAGCCCGCATGCCCAGCCACCGCATGCCTAAACAGCTTTTGTTCGGCCGGATCGAAGGGGCTAAACGGGCGCGGCACGGGCTAGAGAAGAGATGGAGTGATGTGGTACAGGAGGACGTGGAGCTGAGTGGACTTGCCGATGACTGGTACCAGCGGTGTCAAGATCGGCCTCAGTGGAGGAGGCTCGTGAAGGACGCTACTGGGCAGTTGGAGGCAGTCGCCCTCCAACAACAACGGAGGGCGGAGGAGCGACGCTCACAACAACGAGCGGAGCGCCGGGTGGCTAAAGCACAGCAAGTTGGCACAGTAGGGGGCACAGGTGGTGCATCAGCCAGTCATCTCGGTCATCTCCGTCAGTCGACCCGTGGCACCTGCTGGGTCTGCCCCGTGACCTCCTGCCAGTGGGCGTTCGACACTTCACGTGGCCTCAAGGTGCACATGGCCTGGCACAAGCGTCGTGGTGACGTCACCGCCACTTAGTGGCGAATGGCGGTTGTTGTTGTTGGTTGTTGTGTGTGGCTATGAGTGTGTGGCTGTGTGTGTGTGTGTGTGGCTATGTGTGTGTGGCTATGTGTGTGGCTATGTGTGTGTGGCTATGTGTGTGTGTGTGTGGCTGAGTGTGTGTGTGTGGCTATGTGTGTGGTTATGAGTGTGTGTCTATGAGTGTGTGGCTATGTGTGTGTGTGGCTATGAGTGTGTGGCTGTGTGTGTGTGTGGCTATGAGTGTGTGTGTGTGGCTCTGAGTGTGTGTGTGTGGCTATGTGTGTGTGTGTGGCTATGAGTGTGTGTGTGTGGCTATGTGTGTGTGTGTGGCTATGAGTGTGTGTGTGTGTGGCTATGAGTGTGTGGCTATGTGTGTGTGTGTGGCTATGTGTGTGTGTGTGTGGCTATGAGTGTGTGGCTATGCGTGTGTGTGTGGCTATGAGTGTGTGTGTGACTGAGTGTGTGTGGCTATGTGTGTGTGTGTGGCTATGAGTGTGTGTGTGACTGAGTGTGTGTGGCTATGTATATGTGTGTGGCTATGAGTGTGTGTGTGTGACTGAGTGTGTGCGTGTGGCTATCACATTATTTAACATCTATTTCGACCACGTAGTTCGTGAAGCCTTCAATAGCTGTACAGGAGGAATTTCCATCTGGTATAGATACAATGGGAGGCTGATCGATGTCCGGGTGCGGTCAAGGGATGGCTCCCTATTGCTCAACCACGTTATGTATGCCGATGATCTGGTAATTGCTGCTCACTCAGAGGAGGAGTTGGAGGCGCTGCTACTGAACCTGGAGCGTGCCACTAAGAGGTGGGGCCTTACCATCAGCCCCACCAAAACTAAGCACCTGCCTGCGTATGTTGTACCATCGGACACTCCACCCCCACAACTCCAAATTGGTGATAGGGCAGTTGCGGAGAGAGTGGAGAGTTTCCCATACCTGGGCAGTGTGCTCATGACCGGCTCTGGTTTGAGAGCAGATGTCTCACTCCGAATCAGTCGAGCGGCAATATCTTTTCATCGGTTGCGTAACGCTGTGTGGAAGCTACCTGGCCTGTCGCTCCGCACGAAGCTTCAGGTCTTCTCGGCCATAGTCATTCCCTCCCTTCTCTACGCTTGCGAAACGTGGACCCCCCTAATGGAACATCTTCGCTGGTTAGAAACATTTATGCTGGCCTGCCTACGATCCATCCTGGGTTTAACCAGACTGAAATTGTGTTAGGAGCTCACACATCCTTGAAAGATCTGGTCAAAGTCCCATCGGTGAGCTCCTCCGGCAGGTAAGGCTGCGTTGGCTGGGCCATGTAGCCCGTATGCCCAGCCACCGCATGCCTAAACAGCTTTTGTTTGGCCGGATCGAGGGGGCTAAACGGGCGCGGCACGGGCTAGAGAAGAGATGGAGTGATGTGGTACAGGAGGATGTGGAGCTGAGTGGACTTGCCGATGACTGGTACCAGCGGTGTCAAAATCGGCCTCTGTGGAGGAGGCTCGTGAAGGACGCTACTGGGCAGTTGGAGGCAGTCGCCCTCCAACAGCAACGGAGGGGGGAGGAGCGACGCTCACAACAACGAGTGGAGCGCCGGGTGGCTAAAGCACAGCAAGTTGGTACAGTAGGGGGCACAGGTGGTGCATCAGCCAGTCATCTCGGTCATCTCAGTCAGTCGACCCGTGGCACCTGCTGGGTCTGCCCCGTGACCTCCTGCCAGCGGGCGTTCTACTCTTCACGTGGCCTCAAGGTGCACCTAGCCTGGCACAAGCGTCGTGGTGACGTCACAGCTATGAGTGCGTGTATATATTTGTGTGTCTGTCTGTGTGCGTGTGCTTGCTAACAGCCCTTCCTCAACAGCTAAATTCGCATCGTAGAAAGTTTGCTCTGAACGAGACTCGTTGCCCGAAACGTCGCCCGTCATCGATTCGTCCCTTTTGTACGCCCACTCAGTGTTATTGAGGAAAGTGTTGACATCTGCGAAACAACAATCTCGAAATATAATTAGGTTAGTCTTAATTTAACAAAAAACACATTGACATTTATAGCGGAGTATCTTTAATTGGGTAATTGAGGGCAGACTAACACAGCCAGGCCATACACATACCACACACATGCACACAGACAGACACGCAAACACACAGGCAGGCAGGCAGACAGACACACACACACAGACAGACACATAGACATACACGCACACACAGACAGACACACAGACACACAGGCAGGCAGACAGGCAGACAGACACACACACAGACACGCAGACAGACACGCACACACAGACAGACACGCAGGCAGACAGACATACACACACACACAGACACGCAGACAGACACACACACACACAGACACGCAGACAGACAGACACACACACACAGACGCGCAGACAGACAGACACACAGTTGAGGGGTGGTTTGGGGGATGAGTTGGGGGGGTGAGCGGGCAGCTCGGGTCAGCGGCAGGGCAGACAGATGAAGACCACCCCCCCCCCAAGCACAGAAGCTACATGTGTAGTAGTAGTAGCTACTACTACACGTGTAGCTACTAGTGTAGCAGCTACTACACGTGTAGTAGCTGCTACACGTGTAGTAGTAGCTACTACTACACGTGTAGCTAGTAGTAGTAGCTACTACTACACGTGTAGTAGTAGCTACACGTGTAGTAGTAGCTACTACTACACGTGTAGTAGTAGCTACACGTGTAGTAGTAGCTACTACTACACGTGTAGTAGTAGCTACACGTGTAGTAGTAGCTACTACTACACGTGTAGCTAGTAGTAGTAGCTACTACTACACGTGTAGTAGTAGCTACACGTGTAGTAGTAGCTACTACTACACGTGTAGTAGTAGCTACTAGTGTAGCAGCTACTACACGTGTAGCTACTAGTGTAGCAGCTACTACACATGTAGTAGTAGCTACTAGTGTAGCTACAAGTGTAGTAGCTACTACACATTTAGTAGAAGCTACTAGTGTAGCTACAAGTGTAGTAGCTACTACACATTTAGTAGTAGCTACAACACATTTAGTAGTAGCTACTAAACATGTAGTAGTAGCTACACAAGTAGCTACTACTACATATTTGTAGCGTCTGACAGACCTGTTCTTCACCTGAGGACGGCTGCTTGCGTTGTGGCCGAAACGTCGTGAGAATTTTATTTTATGTTTTATTTTTATTATTTTATTATTTCCCTTCTACGTGACTTTACCGAAAGAACCAAGAAGTACAATTACTTTACTGTGCAAGTTAAACTTTCGTGTGTTTTAATATTTACGTGTTTTATTTTTTATTTAGAGTTCCCTTTATAACATAACGCTTCAGGAACCCGCACCAGCTTAATCCGGCACCGCGAATGACGTCTGCGTGACGGAATCGATATAAAAACGACGATTGCGATGTTACAATTATTATAATCATCATTTAAAACATTGAATCGACTAACTCTTTGGTTCTCTCGGTAAAGTCACGTAGAAAGAAAATTGAATGAATAGAAAACGACGTTTCGAGTGCAACACAAGCAACCGTTATCAGGTGTGTTTGTTTTCTCATTCATTCACAGAGACACACAGAGCGAGATACACACACACAGAGACACAAATTCATTAAGGGGCCGTCCATAAATGACGTCACGCGATTTTGGACGATTTTTGACCCCCCCCCCCTCGTCACGCGGCGTCACGAAAAGTCAGACCCCCCCTCAAATATTGCGTCACAAAGCTCTGCCCCCCCCCCATCCCAAAAAAATAAAACATGCTTCAAATCGCTTTAAACTATTGTCATTGTGTAATAAAGGACTCATTCACTGTGTCTGGCTCCGTTGTCCTTTATTTGGGTTCTTACAACTTTGCCCCACAACGCGCCCTCGCGCTCAGAGCCTTCCGCTTGGCAGCTTGACAAGCTGCCGTCGCTCGCGTAGCCTTTTCTCCCCGCTCGCGATGCAGCTCCGCTGCAGGCTTCCCTCTTAGCCTCTCCGCCCCTTGTGCAGTCTCTCAGCTGCCCTCGCTGCAGCCCCACCGGACACCGCTGGCCAACGGTGCCGAGTCCCGTCGCGTGGCGATCGCGCCACTCTCCACCCTCTGCCCTGCGTGGCCTCCTCCCGTCTCTATTCTCACACTCTCCTCCCGTCTCTTCCGGTTCCCGCCCTTAAGAGCTTACCCCTCTCCCCCACGTGACCTAACCCCTCCCCCCCGTGACGTCATATGCGCGAGGCCGTTTACGCCCGCATTACAATTGTAGTGCGCGTATTTAATGTGGCGCCGCACTCTGATGTCGTAGGAAGAAAACATTTATTAAAAAGTCTATTTAATTAAGTAGAACGTGTTGTCTATGTTTATTTATAAAGTTGCGCATTTTGATGTGACGTCACATTTCTCAAACCCCGCCCCCTCCCCCCTCGTCACACATCGTCACAAATGTCTGACCCCTCCCCGAGGTGCGTGACGTCATTTATGGACGGCCCCGAAGTGGACTTTTTAGGGAGGACACTGCCCCCTAGCGGGCAGCCAACAAAAACGAAATCTCCCTTCTTGGTTCTTTCGGTAAAGTCACGTAGAAGGGAAGTAATAAAATAATAAAAAATATGTTATTTTATTACTTCCCTTCTACGTGACTTTACCGAAAGAACGTCACGTAGAAGGGAAGTAATAAAATAACATATTTTTTATTATTTTATTACTTCCCTTCTACGTGACTTTACCGAAAGAACCAAGAAGATGAATCCCTGCAGTCACGAAAGCTTTAAATCGAAATCTCCCTTCTCCAGTGACGTCACCGCAAGCTTTCAAGTTCCCGCTATAACGCGTTATAACTAGGCCTCGGCAAGGTAAGGTAATTTACCCTTTTTACCGGGTAAAAGGGTAAATGTAAAGGGTAAAGGTGTCGACATGCCAAGGGGTAAGGTAAAGGGTAGGGTAACGGTAGCTCGGAAGAATTACCCGGTAGGGTAAAGGTAGCACGAAGTTTTACCCGGTAAATACGGTGCCTTGTTTACCGCTAAAAGCTCCGTGGCGCAGTCCGTGGCCTCCATTTAATAAGTAATATTTTTTTAAAAACACGCTTTTATGAAATGTATGAGTAATGGCAGAACTCCACGACTCCAGGAAGTGGTCCCGAAGCTTGCCATAACGTAAGGGACCGTGGCCAATTACAGCCAACGACAGTTGAGCGTGGACAATTAGACCCAAGCCGAAACATAACATATAAAGAAAAATGTTTTAAAATATATTTTTTATGATAGAATATAGTGTTGTCATCAGTATGACGTAAGTATACCAAGTTTGCAGTCGATACCACATTGGGAAGTGGGTTAAAATGGAGTTACAAGATTTGAGGATACAACAACAATGACAACAGAGTGAGTTAAAAGAAAGCGTGTAAAATTGGAATCATCGAGAGTATTCTATATGAGTAAAGCACTCGACCTAGCATTTACCGTTATAAACCTCGTCCATGTGTAGTAGTACCCCAGTAATTACCCTGTAATCGGGTAATTTGTATGGGGTAAGGGTAAAAGGTAAGGGTAAAGGTAAGCTCGTTGCTTTTTACCTTTTACCTTACCTGCTAAAGGGTAAAAGGTAAAGGATAGAGTGATTGTATTGTGGTAAGGTAAAAGGTAGGGTAAAGGTAGGCTCGTTTTTAACCTTTTAACTTTTACCTTACCTTGCCGAGGCCTAGTGATAACGCAGCAACAGAAAAAAATATCGCAGCTCTGTGGACCTCTGTATATGAAGTTGTCGTGGACGAGAAAAACCGCGACTGAGACAAAGTGCGCAGTACGGGAAAGAGGCGCTGATTGAAGTAGTAAACAATAAACTAATGGGGATGGGTTCCACGCGTGGACTCACCGCTCTCACCACCACCTCCTCCTGCTGTGTATGCAAAGTGTGATCTGTGTTTTGATTTAGTGCGCTGATCTTAAAGGTGCATTGAAAAATGTTGATACTCCGACTGATTGCTCCTACTGTTGTGGAGTGACTCATGCAGCCAGCTATGGCTGCAGGGTTTTGGTAGTACAAGTTGTTTGCGTCGTTTATTGTGAAAATTCCGTCACAGTTCCTGTGACGTTTCGATTTAAAGCTTTCGTGACTGCAGGGATTCATCTTATTTTATTTTATATTACTTCCCTTCTACGTGACTTTACCGAAAGAACCAAGAAGATGAGTTCCTATGACCACTGTATCATTGCTTTAATGGCTTTATTTTGGTAATTTTCGATACGTTTTTTGGTTTGGCCATGTTTGTTTGTTGTAGTACAGAGTTAGACTGATGGCCTTAATCTAAGTTGTCTTGTGGTTGTTGTTGGTTGTTTGACTTGCATCCCACTGGGATTTTTGCACACAGCGTTGGTGCACGGTGATTTTTTTCTGCAATATTTTGCTGTCTTTTCTTGGATTTTCTGTTTGCACTCAGTCACATATTCACTTTAAGATGTTTTTTGTTCATGTGTTTTGCTTGTTGCGGTTGCACCCGATTCAAGAGCCGAATGGCTCACAGGGCTACACCTACTAAATGAAACTTGAACTTGAAGCAAGCGAGGGGCGAGTTCACAACTCCCAGCCACCGTGCCGGGCCGCGTGGCGATGCGCGTGGTGACCCACGTGGTGACCCACGTGGTGACGCACGTGGTGACGCACGTGGTGACCCACGTGGTGACCCACGTGGTGACCCACGTGGTGATGCACGTGGCGGCCCACGTGGTGATGCACGTGGCGGCAACTGTAATGGAGTCCCAAGAAGTGGAGGGGAGTTGAAGGGGAGCAGGAAAAAGCCGGCAGTGGTTGTGGTGGTGGGGGGGGGGGGTAGTGGGGGGCCAGCCCCCCACTCCCACACATTTAAACTCCTTGCACCAACGACGCTTTGCCGTGTGGAAGTGCTTCGAGACGACGACGACAACAACGACAACAGCAGCAGCAGTAGCAGCAGAAACGTCACGACGACAAACACAAAACGCCTTCAACATTAACGTGGCCCTCCCCCCCAAATTGCCCTCCAAAAATATAATAAACAGAACCACAGCTGCTGCTGCTGCTGCAGCTCCTTACTATTAAAATTCCTTCCCTTTATTACTGCTCACCCTACCTCCTCCCTTTGTTGCTGCTAATCCTGCATACTGCATAATGCACGGGCATAATATGACTTTGAGACCCACCCCCACCACCTACACATTCCACAAGTAGTGAATAATCCCATGTCTGCATTTACCATGAATATGCAAAATTCTTCTGTTGATATGCAAATTCATTTGTCAAGGCGCCCTTCCTCCCCTAACCCAGCTTAAATATACGCTGCCAAGCTTGGTCGTCTCTGAACAAAAGAGAGTGGTGAGTGACTGATCCCACTAAACTATAGGACTCTGAAGAGGGGGGTCAGTGACTGATCCCACTAAACTATAGGACTCTGAACAAGAGAGGGGTGAGTGGCAGATCCCACTAAACTATAGGACACTGAACAAGGAGAGGGATGAGTGGCAGATCCCACTAAACTATAGGACTCTGAACAAGGAGAGGGGTGAGTGGCAGATCCCACTAAACTATAGGACTCTGAAGAGGGGGGTCAGTGACTGATCCCACTAAACTATAGGACTCTGAACAAGAGAGGGGTGAGTGGCAGATCCCACTAAACTATAGGACCCTGAACAAGGAGAGGGGTGAGTGGCAGATCCCACTAAACTATAGGACTCTGAACAAGAGAGTGGCAGATCCCACTAAACTATAGGACCCTGAACAAGAGAGGGATGAGTGGCAGATCCCACTAAACTATAGGACACAGGAGGGTTGTGAGTGGCACATCCCACTAAACTATAGGACACAGGGGGGTTGTGAGTGGCACATCGCATAATTCCACAGCGACGCATAAACACGGATTCGAAGGATATATCATTGGATGTGTTTCACGATCGTTTTTAGTGCAATTTATTCAATTGGGATCATACCGGCGGACAATCTGTTTGCTCGCCGCCGTGGCCCCACAGGAGGGCATCACAGATCAGGATGAAATGACGCACGTTTGGACGTGCTCAACTTCTTTCGCACCGTACCGGGACGGTCGTGCTAATCGTGGGGCGTGTGAAGCAGAGGTCGCAAACGAGTTTTGATTCCTTACCCGTACCCGTACCCGGCCGCACCAGGGTCGCAAACGGGTACCCGTACCCGGCCGTACCCGTACCCTACCCCCGTACCCGGCCGGGTACGGGTAGGGTACGGGTATCGGGTACCTGATTGCGACCTCTGGGATGAAGCCATGTTGCAGGCGCGGGTGGGTTGATTCTAGGAACTTGAATTGTGAGGAGACAAGACGTTGGGAAATGAGTGACAGTTACTCACCAGTGACTCACGACCTACCCGTACCCGGCCGCACCAGGGTCGCAAACGGGTACCCGTACCCGGCCGGGTATGGGTAGCCGGGTATCGGGTAGGGTACGGGTATCGGGTACCCGGTTGCGGCCTCTGGCGTGTGGGGGGGGGGGGGGGGTGAGGACAACTCAAGACAAATAAGTAGTTCTAAAGAAAGTAGTTTTCAATCGACGTCACATTCACGACAGGGCACTCCTCTACTTACGAACGAGTTAGGTTCCAGAGGTCTGTCCGTACGTCGTTCGTACATGTGCACACTAAACATGGGGGACGGCTTATGGAGTTGTTGCATCTCCTGTAGATGCCGCCGGTTCGTTATGTTCTGCAGACGAACTTCGAACAACTCCCGGTCCGAACGGGCAGCGGGACACACGGACCAAGTTTGTTCTTATCTCTCAAAGTTCGTAAGTCGAATGTTCTTAAGTAGACGAGTCCCTGTACTACTACACACTACTTTTCCATAATTGGTTCTTTACCCTTCTATCTGGCAACAAAACTGACACCTTTTTACAAGGAGTCATGTTTGCATAGACCGCAATACCTGCAGTCATAATGCAAACATACAAACAAAAGAACATAACTCTGATAATGTGCACTGTCCTTGAAGTTGATTGGTCCACACCCGAGACAGCTTTCCTTAGAGCCTAGTAGAGCCTAGCCTAGTCTCATATGGGTTGGACTAGGCTCTAAGGAAAGCTGTCTCGGGTGTGGACCAATCAACTTCAAGGACAGTGCACATTATCAGAGTTATGTTCTTTTGTTTGTATTATGACTGCAGGTATTGCGGTCTATGCAAACATGACTCCTTGTAAAAAGGTGTCAGTTTTGTTGCCAGATAGAAGGGTAAAGAACCAATTATCATATTTTTACTGGCAAATGAGGTTCCCATAGTGTAGACTACTTTTCCATTTAAAGCTTTCGTGACTGCAGGGTTTCATCTTCTTGGTTCTTTCGGTAAAGTCACGTAGAATGGAAATAATAAAATAATAAAGCATAATAAAATATTATTTTATTATGTTTTATTTTAATTATTTTATTATTTCCATTCTACGTGACTTTACCGAAAGAACCAAAAAGATACACACTACCGACTCCTACACATTACTATACTCCTCAACACTATACACTACTACACTCATTACTGCACTACACTCACTACTGTACGTATACAGAACTTCTTTCGCACAGTACGTAGCAAACCGTGCTAATAGGAGATGTGCGCGCGGGGTGGGGGGGGTTCAAACAAAATCTGAGGTGCGGCAGGGGGGAGGCACGAGAACATCACCATATGGAGGTCGGTGGAGGGGAGGGGGCTTTGTGAGTTGTTATCAATGAACTACCATCACAACCTCGTTGGCACGGGCACGACTCTTACATAGCGCTGCTTCCGAACAGCGCCGTTTCGTTCGCAACGCTCCCATTGCCCCTGGGAGGGCAACTCCTGCTTGGATCAAACCCCCCGTATACAGACGCAGGCTGCCCTGTGAACGGTCCACACGGAACCCGCTGGTCGGAGTGATCGTCCGTTGTATCGACTCGGAGCCGTCGCGTTCCGGCAGCCACGTGTAGAACGTCGAGGGGGGTTTCGTCCATCGCATCTATTCATTGGCTGGGTCATCCGCGGATCGAGCGATCCCATTGGTCGGTAAAGCTTCCCGCGGCGGACGGTGGTTAATCTCACGCAAGGCCTTCGTCCGAATGCGCTGGTGAGCACGTGTTTTTATAATGTCATCATTAAAAGTGTTTTTTTTGTATGAAGTGCTTTAATACAGGGACTCTCCTCTACTTACGAGCATTCGACTTACAAAATTTCGGAGATACGAACAAACTTGATCCGTGTGTCCAGTTGCCCGTTCGGATCGAGGGTCGTAAGTTCAAATGCCGTGCAATAGATGGCGGTGGTGGCATCTACATCTGCAGAACGTGAAGAACCAGTGGCATCGACATCTGCAGAACATGAAGAACCAGTGGCATCTACATCTACAGAACGTGAAGAACCAGTGGCATCTACATCTGCAGAACGTGAAGAACCAGTGGCATCTACATCTGCAGAACGTGAAGAACCAGTGGCATCTACATCTGCAGAACGTGAAGAACCAGTGGCATCTACATCTCCAGATCGTGAAGAACCAGTGGCATCTACATCTGCAGAACGTGAAGAACCAGTGGCATCTACATCTCCAGATCGTGAAGAACCAGTGGCATCGACATCTGCAGAACGTGAAGAACCAGTGGCATCTACATCTACAGAACGTGAAGAACTAGTGTCATCTACAGAACATGAAGAACCAGTGGCATCTACACCTGCATAAGATGAAGAACCAGTGGCATCTCCATCTGCAGAACGTGAAGAACCAGTGATATCTACATTGGCAGAACGTGAAGAACCAGTGGCATCTGCAGAATGTGAAGAACCAGTGGCATCTACATCTGCAGAACGTGAAGAACCAGCGGCATCTACATCTGCAGAACGTGAAGAACCAGTGGCATCTGCAGAACGTGAAGAACCACTGGCATCTACATCGGCAGAACGTGAAGAACCAGTGGCATCTACATCTGCAGAACGTGAAGAACCAGTGGCATGTACTTCTGCAGAACGTGAAGAACCAGTGACATCTACATCTGCAGAACGTGAAGAACCAGTGGCATCTACACCTGCAGAAGATGAAGAACCAGTGGCATCTACTTCTGCAGAACGTGAAGAACCAGTGGCATCTACTTCTGCAGAACGTGAAGAACCAGTGGCATCTACACCTGCAGAACGTGAAGAACCAGTGGCATCTACATCTGCAGAAGATGAAGAACCAGTGGCATCTACCTCTGCAGAACGTGAAGAACCAGTGGCATCTACTTCTGCAGAACGTGAAGAACCAGTGGCATCTACATCTGCAGAACGTGAAGAACCAGTGGCATCTACATCTACAGGAAAGCCATTCCCCGTGTTTAGTGTACACGCCGTACAGCGTGTTTGGAATCGACAGGAGTAAAGTTGGTGGACTTACGAACAAATCGACTTATGAACAGACGTCTGGAACCTAATTCGTTCCTAAGTATAGGAGAGTCCCTGTACGTTTGCTGTGTGTTACAGTATCATTATTAAGGCTATTACCGATACGCCCGATGCAACGCTTGTGTATGCAATTGCTGGTAGGCAAAAAATGATAACACTGTCGGTAACGCATCTCCATTGGAGCCATGTTATAGCGACCTCCTATAGCGACGTTTCATTTAGCGCTCCGTTAATCAACAAAGCATCCTGAGCCCTGTAATGAGGTGAGTGCGCCTCTATGGGGAAGGCGATGTCACAGTTTTCACCCGACGTGAAAGTTTGGAGACATTACAGGCCTCCCAAATCGACTAGGTTGGCGATTAAATTTCGATTTAAAGCTTTCGTGACTGCAGGGATTCATCTTCTTGGTTCTTTCGTAAAGTCGCGTAGAATGGAAATAATAAAATAATAAAAATAAAACAATAAAATAATTCTCACGACGTTTCGGCCACAACGCAGGTCTGTCTTCTCGACAGACCTGTTCTCCACCTGAGGACGGCTGCTTGCGTTGTGGCCGAAACGTCGTGAGAATTATTTTATTATGTTTTATTTTTATTATTTTATTATTTCCGTTCTACGTGATGACTTTACCAAAGAACCGAGAAGATAGGTTGGCGATGTTAAAGTGTTCCTTAATTCAGCATGGAAGGGTTTCACCCCCGATCACGACTATGATGATTCGATGAAGCGTCTGCAATTCGAGCGAAGGATACATTTTAAAATAGATATTTGTCCTCTCGTCCATCGTCGCGTGTAGGTTTGTGTTTTTATTCTCATTCGTAACGGAGCGCATTATTAAGCCATTAAGGGCAACATCCACATATACAAAAATCACGAACAATCGATTCTCGCACCCGAAATCATCTTGCACGTACCGTGCACAAAAGAAAAAAACGCAATAAATCGGCGTTGATCGACGGGACAGACACGTTGCCAAACGTCCAGTGTCTCCACGTACGAGAGACGCTTTGGGATGACGCTCCATCCAGCCGGTCTTTGCCGCAGGAGTGCGACTGTGAAACTGTTAAAACGAAACCATTTTTACTTCACCAGGTAAGAAGGCCCCCAACTAAGCTGCGTCGCTCGTTGTCAGAGGCGACCCGGGCCCATCACAAATGACAACTCAACGAAGTGGGCTCCGTCATCATCATCATCACCATCGTCACGTGTAAATGTATAGCAGCAGCCAAATGCTCTAAGAACGCACGATGCCGATTCGAAATGTGGACGGAGAAAACCCGGAGGAACCCGGAGAAAAATCCACTGGGAGAGAGAGAAACACCGCAAATGATACACAGCAGGCGTCAAGCGTTGGAATTCAACCCGCGACCTCCCGTATACCAGGCGAGGTAGTTAACATTTCGCCACCGCGACCCTCCATCAACGGAGGAGGAGGGCGGTGAAACAGCAAATCAACGCGCGCAAACGCTCTCCTGAAGCCCGCTCATCGTGGCTTGTCAAACCCCGCGACATTTATCATCTAGCGCTCCTGGGACAACAAATTGCCACCGCCGCCAGTATCATGCGCAAGACCGTAAGAGAATTTCGGCTTTAACGGGCGTGAATTGCACCCCGTAGCTTCTTTCCTTCGTATCAGGTGGGTCAGGGATATAAGCATTTACGCACAAAAGCCACCGACGGTGGGTTTGTAATCGGGCGGCGAAGCGACCTCGCGATTCAGACTGGAGGAACGATTCCTTTAAAATCAAATTAATTGGTGCCTCGATCCCATGTTTTGCCTGTTCGATCAGTCGGTCAAGCCAAGGGGGGGGGGGGGGTAGGGGGCAACAGAGCGGGGGAGAGTCCACAGAGTCAGCGGAGAGTGGTTTAGTTTTTTTACATTCCCCCGAGCTTAGATTCGACGGTTTATGTTGGCGCCGGTGAAACATCGCCACAGTGCACGCCTGGCTCCGCTTGCAGGCCTCGCCTGGCTCCGCTTGCAGGCCTCGCCTGGCTCCGCTTGCAGGCCTCGCCTGGCTCCGCTTGCAGGCCTCGCCTGGCTCCGCTTGCAGGCCTCGCCTGGCTCCGCTTGCAGGCCTCGCCTGGCTCCGCTTGCAGGCCTCGCCTGGCTCCGCTTGCAGGCCTCGCCTGGCTCCGCTTGCAGGCCTCGCCTGGCTCCGCTTGCAGGCCTCGCCTGGCTCCGCTTGCAGGCCTCGCCTGGCTCCGCTTGCAGGCCTCGCCTGGCTCCGCTTGCAGGCCTCGCCTGGCTCCGCTTGCAGGCCTCGCCTGGCTCCGCTTGCAGGCCTCGCCTGGCTCCGCTTGCAGGCCTCGCCTGGCTCCGCTTGCAGGCCTCGCCTGGCTCCGCTTGCAGGCCTCGCCTGGCTCCGCTTGCAGGCCTCGCCTGGCTCCGCTTGCAGGCCTCGCCTGGCTCCGCTTGCAGGCTTAGCCTGCTCCACTTGCAGGCCTCGCCTTGCCCGCTTGCAGGCCTCGCCTGGCTCCGCTTGCAGGCTTTGCCTGCTCCAATTGCAGGCCTCGCTCGTCCACACGGTGACAGTGGTGGTGGTGGCAGGACGAGTGGCAGACGCGTTCCGAAAAAAGGGCGGTGCGCACGAAGCGAAACCACAGAGTACACACAGACACTACACACAGTACAAACACACACAGTACACACACACTACACATGGTAAACTACACACAGTATACATACAGACTGTCAACGTACAGTACACACAGTACACACAGACACTACACACAGCACAGTGCACACAGTGCACACACACAGTACACATGGTAAACTACACACCGTACACACAGACTGTCAACGTACAGTACACACAGTACACACGCACACACAGCACAGTGCACACAGTGCACACACACACACCCGGCGCGCGCACACAGTGCACTAGGCCACTGTGTGTGTACACACTTGTAGCTGGCGACGTCGCCAACTAGAAGTGAAACGCTTCGCGGGACAACGCACGGCTGCGGAACGTAAAACCTTCATCATTCACAGCATTGAGACACCATCGACAATATCCCCTCCACCACCCTCGCCCCCCGCCCCCCCCACCGGGGCCGCTAATCCCAGGTGTCGGCCGCTCCCCACGTGGTAACCTGGTGTATGAAGATGTCGATAATTAGGCCAACAGTCATGATGATGATGGGAGTTTGACATTGTAGATGACGAGGTTGATGATGGTAGTAACGACATTGGCAGTGATGTTGATGAGGTTTGTGGTGGTGGTGGTGGCGGCGGCGGCGGCGGCGATGATGTTGGCGTTCATGACGGGGCCGATGATGAGGTTTCGTGGAAGACAATTTTTTCACGGACCGGGGAGAGGGGGGGGGGAGGTCATCATTGGGTCTTTCCCACTTTTCAAAGAATCTCTCCAGCGACGTTTGTTTTTGTTACTCATTCTGGCTACGAGGGGTTAGCAGCTTGTGGGCTGACCAAGACCGTGACTGAGATGAGCGCACAGTGCGGGGAAGAGGCGCTGATGGAAGTAGTGAATAATACAACAATGGGGGGCGGGTTCCACGCGCACGGACTCACCGCTCTCACCTCCTGCTGCTGTGTGGCCCGGTTCCTCACAGGTCACGGACCGGTACCGGTTCACACGGCCCGGGGGTTGGGGGGCTCCTGCGCTAGGCCACAAACACGCCCGGCGGAAAGTCCAACAACTCGCCTCTCGCGGCTTTGCTCGCTCGGCTAAGATTCCGAATCCCCCATTAGTCCGAGCGACCGGCCCAGGAGGGGTCGAGCGTTTGCGCGCGCCACCTACTACGGGCCGGGTTACGTTGGGGAAATGGCAGCGCCGCCTAAGTGTTGACGAGAGGCAGTTGGAGGAGAGGAGGGCGGGGGTTGGCGGTGGTGGTGGCCTCTGAAACACTTCCGCAGTGTCCGCTTTCCGGAAAGCTGAACGAGACGGTGGCGGACGTGGTGGTGATAAACCTCGGTCGTGGTAAACCTCGGTCGTACTTCTGCAGTGTCCGCTTTCCGGAAGCTGAACGAGATGGGGGGGGGTCCGACGCGAGATCCCGACGGTGGCGGCAAGAAAACGGGCGATGCGAGCTCGTGCGAGAGAGAGACCAGCGTAATACGACAACGACAACGACGATGACAACGACGCAAACCGTAAAACCAAAAATTAAATTGAAAGAAACGAAACCGAACGCGATCGCCGGTCCCCCAAAAACGCAACACCCCGTGGGCGTCGTGCGGGACCGCCGGGAGCTGTGACCACGCCGGACCCGGGGGGGGGGGGGCGAAGGGGGGGGCAAGACCTCGACCCGTTGCTTCACCGAGGGCCTGGACGGGCACCCGTCGAGGTGAGTTTCGGAGGGCGCCGTTCGGAGAGAGGGAGGGAGACGGTCGAGGGCACCGCTGATGCAGCCGCGACCGCCGCCGTTGCCGCTCGAACCGAGAAGTCCTCCCCCGGCACGGAACGTTTCTTTCACCTGGCGACCGAGCGTGGGTGGATGGGGCGCATGACGCCGATGGCACGGCGCGGGAACCTTGCTCGTGGCGGCGGCAGAGCGGGGGATGAGGAGGGGGGGGGGGGAGATCTCACGCGGAGAGAAGAAAAAAAAAAAGACGGACGGGGGAAAGTTGTCGCAAGTGGCCGTTGTCGTGGGGTCGTCGGGGGTCGGAGGTCGGGGGTCGGAGGTCGGCGAAGGCGGTTTCGCTCCAGGCTTGAGCGGCCAGGTCCTGGATGACGGGAGAGAGGATTGTGGGACGCGGAGAGAAAGATCCCTCCCGCAAGCGTAGCCCTCAGCAGACCTGTTTGGGGCAGGTGTCCTTCTTAGCGAGCGGCGCCTGAGTTAGGCTGGGCTGGGTCGGGTGGGGTGGGTGGCCAGCACGGACAACGCCCGGCCGGTCGACTGAGTGGAGGCCCCAAGACCGGCTGAGATCACCGTCACCAGGGTGAGCTGTGAGCGGGAGTCGGGCTGCCGGGGTTTGTGGCGCAGCGTGGCGGTAACCGCAACCGCCACCGCTCCTCACACATTGATGTATACACACACACATTGATGTATACACACACACACATTCATGTATACACACACACACACATTCATGTATACACACACATTCATGTATACACACATTCATGTATACACACACACACATTGATGTATACACACACACATTGATGCATACACACACACATTCATGCATACACACACACACATTGATGCATACACACACACATTGATGTATACACACACACACATTGATGTATACACACACACACATTCATGTATACACACACACACATTGATGTATACACACACACATTGATGTACACACACACACATTGATGTATACACACACACATTGATGTATACACACACACATTGATGCATACACACACACATTGATGTATACACACACACATTGATGCATACACACACACATTCATGTATACACACACACACATTGATGTATACACACACACATTGATGTACACACACACACATTGATGTATACACACACACATTGATGTATACACACACACATTGATGTATACACACACACATTCATGTATACACACACACATTGATGTATACACACACACACATTGATGTATACACACACACAGGGAGGAGAGGGAGTGAGGATAGGGGGGGAGAGGATGAAGGGAGAGGAGGGGGGGAGGGAGAAGAGGGGGGGGGAGGGAGAGGAAGGGGGGGTAAGGGAGAGGGGGGGGAGAGGGCAGAAGAGGGGGGGAGGGAGAGGAGGGGGTGGGGGAGGAAGAGGAGGGGGGGGGAGGGAGGGGGGCAGGGGGGAGGGAGGGGGGCAGGGGGGGAGGGAGGGGGGGAGGGGGGGTGCAGAGTGCTCACAGTGGGAGGTGGAGGAGCGCTGGGGGAGGCAGCAGGTGAGGAAACTGCAGGCCGTCTCTCCCTCGTCCCAGCCACCACCGCCACCGCCACCACCGCCACCACCACCGCCACCACCACCACCACCGCCATTGATGCTTCCGCCGGTGCCGGGCTGCTCGGGGCTGGTGCCGGCGTTGAGGAAGCGGTCGACCTCGCTCATGGCGCCGCCCTGAGCGTCGTAGTGCTGGCGGCACAACAACAACAACAACAAACAGCAACAACAACAACAACAGCGGCGACGATGAGAGGTGGTGAAGACGTCACCATCACCGCCACCGTCACCATCACAGACAGACACCGCCACCGCCACCATCACCGCCACCGTCACCGCCACCACCACCATCACCGCCACCGTCACCGCCACCACCACCACCACCACCACCGTCACCGTCACCACCACCACCACCGCCACCATCACCACCACCGTCACCACCACCGCCACCATCACAACCACCATCACCACCACCGCCACCATCACCACCACCATCACCGTCACCACCACCGTCACCACCACCGCCACCATCACCACCACCACCACCACCGCCACCATCACCACCACCGTCACCACCACCGCCACCATCACCACCACCACCATCACCACCACCACCACCGCCACTGCCACCGTTACCATCACCGCCACCACCACCGCCACCATCACCACCACCGTCACCACCACCGCCACCATCACCACCATCACCACCACCACCACCGCCACTGCCACCGTTACCATCACCACCACCACCACCACCGCCCCACCACCACCACCACCGTCACCACCACCGCCACCATCACCACCACCACCACCACCACCACCACCACCACCGACACCACCACCGTCACCGCCACTGCCACCGTCACCATCACCGCCACCATCACCGGCACTCACGCAGCGCATTTCCTTACGCTATGGAGCGGCCTCACGGTGGAGAACGCCCAGCCCAAACCCAACCCAACCCAACCCAGCCCAACCCAGCCCAGCCCAAACCCAACCCATCCCAACCCAACCCCACCAACCCCCGCCCATCCCCGCGAACCTCGTACCTTGATGGTCTCGTAGGTCTCGGTGATGAGCGCGATGAAGACGCTGAGGATCATGTAGATGAAGAGGCTGATGAAGCTGTAGAGGTACAGCTGGCTGAACAGCCACACCAGGTAGCTCTTCTGCCTCATCGCCGAGAACGTGGAGAACATGTCGTCTCCGTTGATCAGCGAGAACAGGCACTCGGACACCATGTTGAGCGTGCGGAACTGCGTGGCGGGGAGGGGAGGGGGGGGAGGGGGGAGGGGGGGAGGGGGGAGAGAAGGGAGGGGGGGGGAGCGGGGGGGGAGAGAACGTGGAGAACATGTCGTCTCCGTTGATCAGCGAGAACAGGCACTCGGACACCATGTTGAGTGTGCGGAACTGGGAGGGGGGGGGAGGGGAGGGGGGGGGGAGGTGAGGGGGGGGAGGGGGGAGAGAAGGGGGGGGGAGGGGGGGGGAGCGGGGGGGGAGAGAACGTGGAGAACATGTCATCGCCGTTGATCAGCGAGAACAAGCACTCGGACACCATGTTGAGCGTGCGGAACTGCGTGGCGGGGGGAGGGGGGGGAGGGAGCGGGGGGGAGGGGGGGGGGGGAGCGGGGGGGAAGGGGGGGGGGGAGCGGGGGGGGGAGCGGGAGGGGGAGCGGGGGGGAAGGGGGGGGGAGCGGGGGGGGAGCGGGGGGGAAGGGGGGGGGAAGGGGGGGGGAGTAGGGGGGGGGAGGGCGGGGAGGAGAGGGGGGGAGCAGGGGGGGGGAGGGCGGGGAGGAGAGGGGGGGAGCAGGGGGGGGGGGGGGGCGGGGGGAGGAGAGGGGGGAGCAGGGGGGGAGGGGGGGGAGCGGGGGGGGAGCAGGGGGGGAAAGAGAAGGGGGGGAAGCGGGGGGGGAGGGAGCGGGGGGGGGAGGGGGGGGAGGAGGGGGGAGGGGGGGGGAGGGGCACGCGCCCCTCACACCTTGAAGTGGTACGGTCCGAGCACGATCCATCCGCAGAAGCAGTAGCCCAGGTAGATCATGGCGGCGCAGCAGCAGAAGCGGATCACGTTGGGAAAGGCCGCTCGCAGGGTCAAGATGAGGATCTTGAGCACGGCAGAGATCGGGGGGGAGGGGGGGTGGAGGGGTGGGGGGAGAGGGGGGGGGGTGGGGGGGGGGTTCAAAAGGTCAGAGAGGTACACGCGCTTCAAGGTACGTACAACAACAACAACGATTCTAGATTTGAAGCTTTCGTGACTGCAAGGATTCGTATTCTTAGGTTTTTTTCGGTAAAGTCACGTAGGTAAAAAAATTTAAATTAATAAAAGTAAAATGAAAATCAAACTAAATAATATATTATTTTAATTTTACTTTTATTAATTTTAATTACAAAATAAAAATTAATAAAAGTTAAATAAAAATATAACAAATTAATATTTTATTTTTATTTTACTTTTATTAATTTAAATTTTTAACCTACGTGACTTTACCAAAAAAACCTAAGAATATGAACTTCAAGGTACGTACAACAACGACAACAACAATTCTAGATTTGAAGCTTTCGTGACTGCAAGGATTCATATTCTTAGTTCAAGTTCATTGATTAGGTATAGCCCTGTGAGCCATTCGGCTCTTGAATCGGGTGCAACCGCAACAAACAAAAAACAAAAACATGAACAAAAAACATCTTAAAGTGACTATGTGACTGAGTGCAAACAGAAAATCCAAGAAAAGACAGCAAAATATTGCAGAAAAAAGCACCGTACACCAACGCTGTGTGCAACAATCCCAGTGGGATGCAAGTCAAACAAACAACAACAACAACCACAAGACAACTTAGATTAAGGCCATCAGTCTGACTCTGTACTACAACAACACAAACATGGCCAAACCAAGACACTTTTCGAAATCACCAAAATAAAGCCATGAAAGCAATGCAACAGTGATCATAGGAACTGTGACGGAATTTTCAAGTCGCGTGCTTCAGCCGCACCGAACCTCACAAATAATATCCACGTGCCTACCTTGGCTGCTCCCACCCTCAACCAGTATATATACAAGGACTGTTTTCCTTTGAATTTCTCATTTACTTGATACAGCGAGCGTGCTGTGACGGTTCCACCTCAATCCAACCCACAGCATTAATTTTAATTTTTTACCTACGTGACTTTACCGAAAAAAACCTAAGAATAAGTTCAACACACACACACTCGCGCACAGCACAGAGGGGGGAGCGAGGTTGGCAAACTCACGTTGTACGTCTTAAAGTAGCCCATGTACTTGATCACACCGACCCAGACAAGCAGAGTTGACGTCCCAAGCAGAATACTGCAGAGGTCATAGGACATGAGACTCTGGGAGGGTTCACACACACACACACACAGCATTGCGTTAGTTTACCCGTATGGGTGTTGCATGCGTGTGTGTGTGGGTGTGCACTTGCCCTAACAGTCTGTTGAAGGCTACACGGGGGATCTTTGTCTTTGTTTGTGTGGAGCTCGCTAACAGCACTTGCCCCAACAGTCTGTTAAGGCTACACGGAGGATCTTTGTCTGTGTGTGTGTGGAGCTTGCTAACAGCACTTGCCCCAACAGTCTGTTAAGGCTACACGGGGGATCTTTGTCTTTGTGTGTGTGGAGCTCGCTAACAGCACTTGCCCCAACAGTCTGTTAAGGCTACACGGGGGATCTTTGTCTTTGTGTGGAGCTGACTAACATCACTTGCCCCAACAGTCTGTTAAAGGCTACACGGGGGACCTTTGTCTGTGTGTGTGTGGGGAGCTTGCAAACAGCACTTGCCCCAACAGTCTGTTAAGGCTACACGGGGGATCTTTGTCTTTGTGTGGAGCTGACTAACATCACTTGCCCCAACAGTCTGTTGAAGGCTACACGGGGGATCTTTGTCTTTGTGTGTGGAGCTGGCTAACAGCACTTTCCCCAACAGTCTGTTAAGGCTACACGGGGGATCTTTGTCTTTGTGTGTGGAGCTGGCTAACAGCACTTTCCCCAACAGTCTGTTAAGGCTACACGGGGGATCTTTGTCTTTGTGTGTGTGGGGGGAGCTGACTAACAGCACTTGCCCCAACCGTCTGTTGAAGGCTACACGGGGGATCTTTGTCTTTGTGTGTGTGGAACTCGCTAACAGCACTTGCCCCAACCGTCTGTTAGGGCTACACGGGGGATCTTTCTCTGTGTGTGTGGGGGGAGCTGACTAACAGCACTTGCCCCGACAGTCTGTTGAAGGCTACACGGGGGATCTTTGTCTGTCTGTGTGTGTGGGGGGGGAGCTCGCAAACAGCACTTGCCCCGACAGTCTGTTGAAGGCTACACTGGGGATCTTTGTCTTTGTTTATATATTTTCACGCGATCTAAAACCTCTATTATCTCCGTGACTTTACCCAAAGACCCCAGCGGTTTGGATGAGATTGGCCGCGAAAGGCGACGTGTCACACCGCCTGTTAAAGGCTCCGCGGGGGGATCGTGGTCACTGGGGAGCGGCGGTGTCGTGGTCAACGCCGTTCGCACGATTCACACGGCGACGGCGAGTTCATGGAATCCCTGGCGAGCGGAGAGGCGACATCGCCCGGCCTCACAGCTGCAGGGAATCGCGAGCGAGCGGGCGACTGAGCGAGCGAGCGAGCGGGCGAGTGACTGAGCGAGCGAGCAAGTGACCGAGCGAGTGAGCGAGTGGGCAAGCGACCGAGCGAGCGAGCGAGTGACCGAGCGAGCGAGCGACTGAGTGAGCGAGCGAGTAACCGAGTGAGCGAGCGAGCGGAACGAGTGAGCGACCGAGTGAACGAGCGAGTGACCGAAGTGAGCGAGCGACTGAGCGAAGCGAGCGACCGAGTGAGCGAGTAACCGAGTGAGCGAGCGAGTAATAGAGTGAGTGAGCGAGTAACCGAGTGACCGAGCGAGCGAGCGGAACGAGTGACTGACCGAGTGAGCGAGTGAGCGAGCGAGTGACCGAGTGAGCGAGTGACCGAGTGAGCGAGCGAGTGACCGAGTGAGCGAGCGAGTAACCGAGTGAGCGAGCGAGCAAGCGGAACGAGCGACTGACCGAGTGACCGAGTGAGCGAGCGAGTGACCGAGTGAGCGAGCGACCGAGTGAGCGAGCGAGTGACCGAGTGAACGAGCGAGTAACCGAGTGAGCGAGCGAGCAAGCGGAACGAGCGACTGACTGAGTGACCGAGTGAGCGAGTGACCGAGTGAGCGAGCGAGTGAGCGAGCGAGTGACCGAGTGAGCGAGCGAGTAACCGAGTGAGCGAGCGAGCAAGCGGAAACGAGCGACTAAACCAAGTGACCGAGTGAGCGAGCGAGTAACCGAGGTGAGCGAGTAATAGAGTGAGCGAGCGAGTAACCGAGTGACCGAGCGAGCGAGCGGAACGAGTGACTGACCGAGTGAGCGAGCGAGCAGAACGAGCGACTGACCGAGTGACCAAAGTGAGCGAGCGAGTGGACCGGTGAGCGAGCGAGTGACGCTCGAGTGAGCGAGTGACCGAGTGAGCGAGCGAGTGACCGAGTGAGCGAGCGAGTAACCGAGTGAGCGAGCGAGCAAGCGGAAACGAGCGACTGACCGAGTGACCGAGTGAGCGAGCGAGTGACCGAGTGAGCGAGTGACCGAGTGAGCGAGTGACCGAGTGAGCGAGCGAGTAACCGAGTGAGCGAGCGAGCAAGTGGAACGAGCGACTGACCGAGTGACGACGAGTGAGCGAGCGACGTGACCGAGGGAGCGAAGTGACCGAGCTGAGCGAGCAAGTGACCGAGCGAGTGAGCGAGTGGGCAAGCGACCGAGCGAAGCGAGCGAGTGACCGAGCGATGCGAGCGACTGAGTGAGCGAGCGAGTAACCGAGTGAGCGAGCGAGCGGAAGACGAGTGAGCGACCGCGAGTGAACGAGCGAGTGACCGAGTGAGCGAGCGACTGAGCGAGCGAGCGACCGAGTGAGCGAGTAACCGAAGTGAGCGAGCGAGTAATAGAGTGAGTGAGCGAGTAACCGAGTGACCGAGCGAGCGAGCGGAACGAGTGACTGACCGAGTGAGCGAGTGAGCGAGCGAGTGACCGAGTGAGCGAGTGACCGAGTGAGCGAGCGAGTGACCGGAGTGAGCGAGCGAGTAACCGAGGTGAGCGAGCGAGCAAGCGGAACGAGCGACTGACCGAGTGACCGAGTGAGCGAGCGAGTGACCGAGTGAGCGAGCGAGTAACCGAGTGAGCGAGCGAGCAAGCGGAACGAGCGACTGACCGAGTGACCGAGTGAGCGAGCGACCGAGTGAGCGAGCGAGTGACCGAGTGAACGAGCGAGTAACCGAGTGAGCGAGCGAGCAAGCGGAACGAGCGACTGACTGAGTGACCGAGTGAGCGAGTGACCGAGTGAGCGAGCGAGTGAGCGAGCGAGTGACCGAGTGAGCGAGCGAGTAACCGAGTGAGCGAGCGAGCAAGCGGAAACGAGCGACTAAACCAAGTGACCGAGTGAGCGAGCGAGTAACCGAGTGAGCGAGTAATAGAGTGAGCGAGCGAGTAACCGAGTGACCGAGCGAGCGAGCGGAACGAGTGACTGACCGAGTGAGCGAGCGAGCAGAACGAGCGACTGACCGAGTGACCGAGTGAGCGAGCGAATGACCGAGTGAGCGAGCGAGTGACCGAGTGAGCGAGTGACCGAGTGAGCGAGCGAGTGACCGAGTGAGCGAGCGAGTAACCGAGTGAGCGAGCGAGCAAGCGGAACGAGCGACTGACCGAGTGACCGAGTGAGCGAGCGAGTGACCGAGTGAGCGAGTGACCGAGTGAGCGAGCGAGTAACCGAGTGAGCGAGCGAGCAAGTGGAACGAGCGACTGACCGAGTGACCGAGTGAGCGAGCGAGTGACCGAGGGAGCGAGTGACCGAGGTGAGCGAGCGAGTGACCGAGTGAGCGAGCGAGTAACCGAGTGAGCGAGCAAGCAAGTGGAACGAGCGACTGACCGAGTGACCGAGTGAGCGAGCGAGTGACCGAGGGAGCGAGTGACCGAGTGAGCGAGCGAGTGACCGAGTGAGCGAGCGAGTAACCGAGTGAGCGAGCAAGCAAGCGGAACGAGCGACTAAACCGAGTGACCGAGTGAGCGAGCGAGTAACCGAGTGACCGAGCGAGCGAGCGGAACGAGTGACTGACCGAGTGAGCGAGCGAGCGGAACGAGCGACTGACCGAGTGACCGAGTGAGCGAGCGAGTGACCGAGTGACCGAGTGACCGAGTGAGCGAGTGACCGAGTGAGCGAGCGAGTGACCGAGTGACCGAGTGAGCGAGTGACCGAGTGAGCGAGCGAGAAAGCGGAACGAGCGACTGACCGAGTGACCGAGTGAGCGAGCGAGTGACCGAGTGAGCGAGTGACCGAGTGAGCGAGTGACCGAGTGAGCGAGCGAGTAACCGAGTGAGCGAGCGAGCAAGCGGAACGAGCGACTGACCGAGTGACCGAGTGAGCGAGCGAGTGACCGAGTGAGCGAGTGACCGAGTGAGCGAGCGAGCGAGCGGAACGAGTGACTGACCGAGTGAGCGAGCGAGCGAGCGAGTGACCGAGTGAGCGAGTAACCGAGTGACCGAGCGAGCGAGCGGAACGAGTGACTGACCGAGTGACCGAGTGAGCGAGCGAGTGACCGAGTGAGCGAGTAACCGAGTGACCGAGCGAGCGAGCGGAACGAGTGACTGACCGAGTGAGCGAGCGAGCAGAACGAGCGACTGACCGAGTGACCGAGTGAGCGAGCGAGTGACCGAGTGAGCGAGCGAGTGACCGAGTGAGCGAGTGACCGAGTGAGCGAGCGAGTGACCGAGTGAGCGAGCGAGTAACCGAGTGAGCGAGCAAGCAAGCGGAACGAGCGACTAAACCGAGTGACCGAGTGAGCGAGCGAGTAACCGAGTGACCGAGCGAGCGAGCGGAACGAGTGACTGACCGAGTGAGCGAGCGAGCGGAACGAGCGACTGACCGAGTGACCGAGTGAGCGAGTGACCGAGTGAGCGAGTGACCGAGTGAGCGAGCGAGTGACCGAGTGAGCGAGCGAGTGACCGAGTGAGCGAGCGAGTGACCGAGTGAGCGAGTGACCGAGTGAGCGAGCGAGAAAGCGGAACGAGCGACTGACCGAGTGACCGAGTGAGCGAGCGAGTGACCGAGTGAGCGAGTGACCGAGTGAGCGAGCGAGTGACCGAGTGAGCGAGCGAGTAACCGAGTGAGCGAGCGAGCAAGCGGAACGAGCGACTGACCGAGTGACCGAGTGAGCGAGCGAGTGACCGAGTGAGCGAGTGACCGAGTGAGCGAGCGAGTAACCGAGTGACCGAGCGAGCGAGCGGAACGAGTGACTGACCGAGTGAGCGAGCGAGCAGAACGAGCGACTGACCGAGTGACCGAGTGAGCGAGCGAGTGACCGAGTGAGCGAGCGAGCGAGCGGAACGAGTGACTGACCGAGTGAGCGAGCGAGCAGAACGAGCGACTGACCGAGTGACCGAGTGAGCGAGCGAGTAACCGAGTGACCGAGCGAGCGAGCGGAACGAGTGACTGACCGAGTGACCGAGTGAGCGAGCGAGTGACCGAGTGAGCGAAGTGACCGAAGTGAGCGAGCGAGTAACCGAGTGACCGAGCGAGCGAGCGGACGAGTGACTGACCGAGTGAGCGAGCGAGCAGAACGAGCGACTGACCGAGTGACCGAGTGAGCGAGCGAGTGACCGAGTGAGCGAGCGAGCGAGCGGAACGAGTGACTGACCGAGTGAGCGAGCGAGCAGAACGAGCGACTGACCGAGTGACCGAGTGAGCGAGCGAGTAACCGAGTGACCGAGCGAGCGAGCGGAACGAGTGACTGACCGAGTGAGCGAGCGAGCAGAACGAGCGACTGACCGAGTGACCGAGTGAGCGAGCGAGTGACCGAAGTGAGCGAGTGACCGAGGTGAGCGAGCGAGTGACCGAAGTGAGCGAGCGAGCAAGTGGAACGAGCGACTGACCGAGTGACCGAGTGAGCGAGCCAGTGACCGAGTGAGCGAAGTGACCGAGTGAGCGAGTGACCGAGTGAGCGAGCGAGTAACCGAGTGAGCGAGCGAGCAAGTGGAACGAGCGACTGACCGAGTGACCGAGTGAGCGAGCGAGTGACCGAGGGAGCGAGTGACCGAGTGAGCGAGCGAGTGACCGAGTGAGCGAGCGAGTAACCGAGTGACCGAGCGAGCGAGCGGAACGAGTGACTGACCGAGTGAGCGAGCGAGCAGAACGAGCGACTGACCAAGTGACCGAGTGAGCGAGCGAGTGACCGAGTGAGCGAGCGAGCGAGCGGAACGAGTGACTGACCGAGTGAGCGAGTGAGCGAGCGAGTGACCGAGTGACCGAGTGAGCGAGCGAGCGAGCAGAACGAGCGACTGACCAAGTGACCGAGTGAGCGAGCGAGTGACCGAGTGAGCGAGCGAGCGAGCAGAACGAGCGACTGACCGAGTGACCGAGTGAGCGAGCGAGTAACCGAGTGACCGAGCGAGCGAGCGGAACGAGTGACTGACCGAGTGAGCGAGCGAGCAGAACGAGCGACTGACCGAGTGACCGAGTGAGCGAAGCGAGCGAAGTGAGCGAGCGAGTGACCGAGTGAGCGAGCGAGCAAGTGGAACGAGCGACTGACCGAGTGACCGATTGAGCGAGCGAGTGACCGAGTGAGCGAGTGACCGAGTGAGCGAGTGACCGAGTGAGCGAGCGAGTAACCGAGTGAGCGAGCGAGCAAGTGGAACGAGCGACTGACCGAGTGACCGAGTGAGCGAGCGAGTGACCGAGGGAGCGAGTGACCGAGTGAGCGAGCGAGTGACCGAGTGAGCGAGCGAGTAACCGAGTGAGCGAGCAAGCAAGCGGAACGAGCGACTAAACCGAGTGACCGAGTGAGCGAGCCAGTGACCGAGTGAGCGAGTGACCGAGTGAGCGAGTGACCGAAGTGAGCGAGTGACCGAGTGAGCGAGCGAGTAACCGAGTGAGCGAGCGAGCAAGTGGAACGAGCGACTGACCGAGTGACCGAGTGAGCGAGCGAGTGACCGAGGGAGCGAGTGACCGAGTGAGCGAGCGAGTGACCGAGTGAGCGAGCGAGTAACCGAGTGACCGAGCGAGCGAGCGGAACGAGTGACTGACCGAGTGAGCGAGCGAGCAGAACGAGCGACTGACCAAGTGACCGAGTGAGCGAGCGAGTGACCGAGTGAGCGAGCGAGCGAGCGGAACGAGTGACTGACCGAGTGAGCGAGTGAGCGAGCGAGTGACCGAGTGACCGAGTGAGCGAGCGAGCGAGCAGAACGAGCGACTGACCAAGTGACCGAGTGAGCGAGCGAGTGACCGAGTGAGCGAGCGAGCGAGCAGAACGAGCGACTGACCGAGTGACCGAGTGAGCGAGCGAGTAACCGAGTGACCGAGCGAGCGAGCGGAACGAGTGACTGACCGAGTGAGCGAGCGAGCAGAACGAGCGACTGACCGAGTGACCGAGTGAGCGAGCGAGCGAGGTGAGCGAGCGAGTGACCGAGTGAGCGAGCGAGCAAGTGGAACGAGCGACTGACCGAGTGACCGATTGAGCGAGCGAGTGACCGAGTGAGCGAGTGACCGAGTGAGCGAGTGACCGAGTGAGCGAGCGAGTAACCGAGTGAGCGAGCGAGCAAGTGGAACGAGCGACTGACCGAGTGACCGAGTGAGCGAGCGAGTGACCGAGGGAGCGAGTGACCGAGTGAGCGAGCGAGTGACCGAGTGAGCGAGCGAGTAACCGAGTGAGCGAGCAAGCAAGCGGAACGAGCGACTAAACCGAGTGACCGAGTGAGCGAGCGAGTAATAGAGTGAGCGAGCGAGTAACCGAGTGACCGAGCGAGCGAGCGGAACGAGTGACTGACCGAGTGAGCGAGCGAGCGGAACGAGCGACTGACCGAGTGACCGAAGTGAGCGAGCGAGTGACCGAGTGAGCGAGTGACCGAGTGAGCGAGCGAGTGACCGAGTGAGCGAGTGACCGAGTGAGCGAGTGACCGAGTGAGCGAGCGAGTAACCGAGTGAGCGAGCGAGCAAGCGGAACGAGCGACTGACCGAGTGACCGAGTGAGCGAGCGAGCGAGCGGAACGAGTGACTGACCGAGTGAGCGAGCGAGCGGAACGAGCGACTCACCGAGTGAGCGAGTGACCGAGTGAGCGAGCGAGTGACCGAGTGAGCGAGCGAGTGACCGAGCGAGTGAGCGACCGAGTGACCGAGCGAGTGAGCGAGCGAGTGGGTGAGCGAGCGAGCGGGAGGGCGAGTGACCAAGCGAGTGAGCGAGTGGGAGGGCAGGAGTCGGCCGTGTGGAGTGCTCACCTTCATCTCGATCTCGATTTTGAGAATGGACCCGATGACGGTGAACATGTCGCTGATGATGATGAGAATGAACCAGCCGTTGATGAACTCCGTCTGATCGGACCACGCCACCTTCTGACCGTAGTGCACCTGGTAGAACAGCACGAATTCCTGCACACGCACGGACACGCACAGAAAGATCCCTTGACCCTGAACGCCTGCTGTATGATTCTAGAATTGAAGTGTTCGTGATTGCAAGGATTCATACTGCTTGGTTCTTTCGGTGGAGTTAACGTAGCTGAAAATAAAAAAAATACAAAATAAAAGTAAAGAATAAAAGAAAAAGAAAAAAAATTAACATAAAAATAAAAAAGAACAAAAAATAAACATAAAAAATAAAAATAAAGAATAAAATAGAAATAAAAAATAAACATACAAATAAACAAAAGAATACAAAATTAACATAAAAATAAACATAAAAAAGATTTAAAAAAACATTAAAAATTAAAATAAACATAAAATAAAAAAAGATTCAAAAATTTAAATAAAAAATAAAAGTAAAGAATAAAATAGAAATAACTAAATGAAATCGCGACGTTTCGGAAGCAACACATAAGCTTACGGCACATCAGGTGGAACAACCACAGCCAAAAAAAACAAAATTACTGCCCAAATTCCGATTTAAAGCTTTCGCGACTGCAGGGATTCATCTTCTTGGTTCTTTCGGTAAAGTCACGTATTTTATTATGTTTTATTTTAATATTATTTTATTATTTCCCTACTACGTGACTTTACCGAAAGAACCAAGAAGATGAATCCCTGCAGTCACGAAAGCTTTAAATCGAGAATAAACATCGTTTATTTTACAATACAATCATCGCAGGCGACAGACAGACGGCGTGACGGACTGACGGACGGACGGGCGGCGGGGTGACCCACGTTTCGGAGGAAGACGCCTTTGACGATCGATCGGAGGCAGAGGATAAAGGAGGTGAGGCACAGCATGATGATGAAGACGTCGAAGATCATCATGAAGTGCGTGTTCTTCTGAACTGCAACACAACACGACCGCACGCACACACGCACGCACACACGCACGCACACACACACACGCACGCACACACGCACGCACGCACGCACACACGCACGCACGCACGCACACACGCACGCGCACACACGCACGCACACAACACGCACGCACACACGCACACACGCACGCACACACACACACGCACACACACACGCACACACGCACGCACACACACACGCACACACACGCACGCACGCGCACGCACACACGCGCACGCACACACACGCGCGCACGCACACACGCACGCACACAACACGCACAAACGCACGCGCACAACACGCACACACACACACGCACGCACACACATGCACGCACACACACATGCACGCACACACGCACGCACACACGCACGCACACACGCACGCACACACGCACGCACACACATGCACGCACACACACATGCACGCACACACGCAAGCACACAATTCTGATGACGACATCCAAGATCATCATGAAGTGCGTGTTCTTCTGAACTGCAACACAACACGACCGCACGCACGCACACACGCACACGCACGCACACACACACGCACGCACGCGCACACACACACGCACGCAATTCTGATGACGACGTCGAATGTCATCAGTAAGTGCGTGTTCTTCCAAAATGCAAGCAACACGAGCTAGCATGCCAATTCGTCGCAAGCTCAGCAGACCGGTGTGTGTGGATTTGCTCTCCGACAACACCGGTTAGTGTGCTGTACCGGCAACGAATCGGCACGTTTTGACTCCGTGACAAACCCCTCACTAATTGGCTGTGTCGGGTGGTGGCGGGTTTAACGACACATTCACATATTGACGCGATGTCACGCAAAACAAAAATACTGTATCGTGGCTTTATCGAGCGGCTACGCGTCGGGCGGAGGGAGGGTGCACGACACAACGCGTGAACAGCGCGCCAACAGCGCGTGAACAGCGCGTGAACAACGCGCGGCGATCGCGACGACTTCGACTAATTGCACGGCGATCTCTCATCCCCCCGCGGTCGTCATACACCCCCCGCCCCCCCCGCTCCGGTGAGCAGTCCTCTCTCTCGCTCTCTCCCCCTTCCTTGGGCTGCCATTCCGTCGCAGGTCTCGTCCACCGAGCGATAATAATCATAATAAATCGTCTTCGTCGTGTTATTTTCTCCCGTTTCGTTCGATCGCGTTCTGCTATTTCATTTCGTGTGTGTGATGCCAGCCAACCTGCCTGCCTGCCAGCCTTCCAGCCAGCCTGCCCGCCAGCCCGCCAGCCCGCCTGCCAGGCAGCCAACGGCGCGAAGGGCACGTGAAGATGGGAGCGCGAATAAAAAACAACTCACTGGAGCCGGAGATGTCCCACTCTTTGCACTCGCGTATGAGGGCGTCGCTGTCCAGGCTGACCATGATGCGGCCGCTGTGAGCCTTGTTGTCGAAGAGCGCCTGCCAGGAGGAAACACGGGGGGAGGGCGGTGGGGGGGGGGGGAACGGAAACGCAGGGCCGGATTAAGGCTTCTAGATTTGAAGCTTTCGTGACTGCAAGGATTCATATTCTTAGGTTTTTCCGGTAAAGTCACGTAGGTAAAAAATGTAAATCTTCAGGTGGAACCGTCACAGCACGATTGCTGTATCAAGTGAGCGAGGGAGCGAGCGAGAGAGCGAGCGAGAGAGCGAGCGAGAGAGCGACCGAGAGAGCGAGCGAGAGAGCGAGCGAGAGAGCGAGCGAGAGAGCGAGCGAGAGAGCGAGCGAGAGAGCGAGCGAGAGAGCAGCGAGCGAGAGAACGAGCGAGAAAGAGAGCGAGCGAGCGGGACAGTGAGCGAGCGGGACAGTAAGCGAGCGAGAGAGCGACCGAGAGAGCGAGCGAGCGAGTGAGCGAGCGAGAGAATGAGCGAGAGAGTGACCGAGAGAGCGAGCGAGAGAGCGAGCGAGAAAGAGAGCGAGAGAGCGAGCGAGAGAGCAGCGAGCGAGAGAGCGAGCGAGTGAGCGAGCGAGAAAGAGAGCGAGAGAGCGAGCGAGCGGGACAGTGAGCGAGCGAGAGAGCAAGCGAGTGAGCGAGCGAGAGAATGACCGAGAGAGCGAGCGAGAGAGCGAGCGAGAGAGCGAGCGAGAGAGCGAGCGAGAAAGAGAGCGAGAGAGCGAGCGAGCGGGACAGCGAGCGAGCGAGAGAGCAAGCGAGTGAGCGAGCGAGAGAATGACCGAGAGAGTGACCGAGAGAGCGAGCGAGAGAGAGAGAGATACGGTGGGGGGCCGGGGGGGGGGGGGGGGTAGAAGGAGAGACACCCGGGGATGACTCACGGTGATGGAGAAGATGTAACAGTCGGGCAGCTCGTGGTAGCGGACCGTCTGAAGGTTGATGGTCTTCAGCTTGAACTTGATGGTGACGTCAATCAGCCTGGCCAGTAGGGGGTGGGGGAGGGGGGTGGGTAAGAACGAAAACCCACGTGGGCGTCTGGGGACCACTTCCACGACAGTCAACTTCCACTACAATCTCGCCACGGTGGTGAGATGTTAACCACCTCGCCCGGTGTACAGGAGGTCGGTGGGTTCGATCCAAACCCGGACGCCAGAGGTCGCGACCGGGTACCCGATACCCGTACCCTACCCGATACCCGGCTACCCGTACCCGGCCAGGTACGGGTAGCCGTATGCGACCCTGGTGCAGCTGGGTACGGGTAGGCCGTGAGTCACTGGTGAGTCACCGTTTGTCACTCATCTCCCAACGTCTTGTCTCTTCTCACAATTCAAGTTCCTAGAATCAACCCACCCGCGCCTGCAACGTGGCTTCATCCCAGAGGTCGCAATCAGGTACCCGATACCCGTACCCTACGTGTGTGTGTGCGTGTGTGTGGCTGCGTGCGTGTGTGCGTGTGTGCGTGTGTGTGTGGCTGCGTGTGTGTGTGCGTGGCTGCGTGTGTGTGTGCGTGTGTGTGTGGCTGCGTGTGTGTGTGCGTGTGTGTGCGTGTGTGGCTGCGTACGTGCGTATGTGCATGTGTGGCTGCGTGCGTGTATGCGTGTGTGCGTGGCTGTGTGCGTGTGTGTGTGTGTGTGCGTGGCTGCGTGTGTGTGTGTGCGTGTGTGTGCGTGTGTGTGGCTGCGTGCGTGTGTGCGTGTGTGCATGTGTGGCTGCGTGTGTGTGTGCGTATGTGTGCGTGTGTGTGCGTGTGGCTGCGTGCGTGTGCGTGTGTGCCTGCGTGCATGTGTGTGTGCCTGCGTGTGTGTGTGTGCATGTGTGGCTGCGTGCGTGTGTGCGTATGTGTGCGTGTGCGTGTTGTTGCGTGTGTGTGGCTGCGTGTGTGTGTGCGTGTGTGGCTGTGTGTGTGTGGCTGCGTGTGTGGCTGCGTGTGTGTGTGTGTGGTTACGTGTGTGTGTGCGTGTGTGTGCGTGTGTGTGTGGCTGCGTGTGTGTGCGTGTGTGTGCGTGCGTGTGGCTGTGTGTGGCTGCGTGTGTGTGCGTGCGTGTGTGTGCGTGCGTGTGGCTGCGTGCGTGTGTGTGTGTGGCTGCGTGTGTGTGGCTGCGTGCGTGCGGAGACACACACACGCACACCTGTGGAAGTCGAGGGTGAGATTGGAGGCCACGAAGATCTCCGTCACGGCGCGGCGAGTCGCGTTCAGCGACAATCCTCCCAGCGGGATCAGGGGCAGCATGTCGATGCACACTGCGCACAAAACACAAAGCCAAAGGTCCCCCCCTCACCGTATAGCCTCAAACCACCTGTCGGGGCAAGTGCTGTAAGCGAGTAGCAGCACCTATGAAGGCCGGCACTGTGGCGCACGAGGGGGTGGGTGGCCAGCACCACCACGCCCGGCCGCCTTTGTCTCCCCCAGTGGCGATGTTTACTACACATCACCACCACCAACAACACTACCACCACCACCACTAACCACCACCAACAACAACAGGCACCACCACCAACCAACCACCACCACCACCAACCACCACCAACACTACCAACACTACCACCACCACCACCAACAACAACACGCACCACCACCACCATCACCACCACCAACCACCACCACCATCACCACCATCACCACCACCACCAACCACAACAACGCACCACCACCATCACCACAGCACCAGCAACACCACCAGGGGGGTGGGTGGCCAGCACCACCACGCCCGGCCGCCTTTGTCTCCCCCAGTGGCCATGTTTACTACACACCGCACCAGGTGCTCATTTGATGGCTGAGTCGACCTAGGGGGGAGGCCCATGACCGGTTCAGATAATCGTCACCTGGTGTCGGGTAGTTAACATCTCCCAACTGTGATGATAATGATGAGAGAGAGAGACACCGCAAACTCCAAATATACAGCAGGCATCGTCAGAAGTCGGGATCGAACCCACGACCTCCTGCGTACCAGGCGAGGTAGTCAACATCTCGTAGGGTCTGGGATCGAACCCACGACCTCCTGCGTACCAGGCGAGGTAGTCAACATCTCGTAGGGTCTGGGATCGAACCCACGACCTCCTGCGTACCAGGCGAGGTAGTCAACATCTCGTAGGGTCTGGGATCGAACCCACGACCTCCTGCGCACCAGGCGAGGTAGTCAACATCTCGTAGGGTCTGGGATCGAACCCACGACCTCCTGCGTACCAGGCGAGGTAGTCAACATCTCGTAGGGTCTGGGATCGAACCCACGACCTCCTGCGTACCAGGCGAGGTAGTCAACATCTCGTAGGGTCTGGGATCGAACCCACGACCTCCTGCGTACCAGGCGAGGTAGTCAACATCTCGTAGGGTCTGAAATCGAACCCACGACCTCCTGCGTACCAGGCGAGGTAGTCAACATCTCGTAGGGTCTGGGATCGAACCCACGACCTCCTGCGTACCAGGCGAGGTAGTCAACATCTCCTAGCCACCGTGATGATGATAATAGAGAGACACCGCAAACTCCAAATATACAGCAGGCATCGTCAGAAGTCGGGATTGAACCCACGACCTCCTGCGCACCAGACGAGGTAGTCAACATCTCGTAGGGTCTGGGATCGCATCCACGACCTCCTGCGCACCAGGCGAGGTAGTCAACATCTCCTAGCCAGCGTGGTGTCGCCTTGCCCGCTCACCCTTCTCGACCACGGGGTTGATGCTGAAGGTGTCGTTGCCGGGGTCGATGGTGCCCGCCTTGTAGAAGCTGCGGCACAGGTTGATGGGGGCGATGGTTCCGTCGCCGTCCCGCACGTAGGCGTAGTTCCCCACGGACACGTTCCGTAGGCGTACGTACTGGCGGATCACGTGGTGGGGGAGGGCGGGAGGGCGCCGGTGTTATAACACTTCTTCCGCCCCCCCAGCCAACAATCGCCCGAGCTCTGTCGTCCTGGACTTACGAAGGTGACGTCGGTCAATAAATGTGTGCGTCACGTGCAAGACCACCATGGCAGAGGCGGTGTTGGTGGTGGTGTTGGTGGTTGGTGGTGGTGGTGTTGGTGGTGGTGTTGGTGTTGGTGGTGGGGTTGGTGGTGGTGGTGGTGTTGGTGTTGGTGGTGGTGTTGGTGGTGGTGTTGGTGGTGGTGTTGGTGGTGGTGGTGGGGTTGGTGGTGGTGTTGGTGGTTGGTGTTGGTGGTGGTGGTGGGGTTGGTGGTGGTGTTGGTGGTGGTGGTGGTGTTGGTGGTGGTGTTGGTGGTGGTGGTGGGGTTGGTGGTGGTGTTGGTGGTGGTGGTGGTGTTGGTGGTGGTGTTGGTGGTGGTGGTGGGGTTGGTGGTGGTGTTGGTGGTTGGTGGTGGTGGTGTTGGTGTTGGTGGTGGTGTTGGTGTTGGTGGTGGGGTTGGTGGTGGTGGTGGTGTTGGTGGTGGTGTTGGTGGTGGTGTTGGTGGTTGGTGTTGGTGGTGGTGGTGGGGTTGGTGGTGGTGTTGGTGGTGGGGTTGGTGGTGGTGGTGTTGGTGTTGGTGGTGGTGTTGGTGTTGGTGGTGGGGTTGGTGGTGGTGGTGGTGTTGGTGGTGGTGTTGGTGGTGGTGTTGGTGGTTGGTGTTGGTGGTGGGGTTGGTGGTGGTGTTGGTGGTGGTGGTGGTGGTGGGGTTGGTGGTGGTGTTGGTGGTGGTGGTGGGGTTGGTGGTGGTGTTGGTGGTGGTGGTGTTGGTGTTGGTGGTGGTGTTGGTGTTGGTGGTGGGGTTGGTGGTGGTGGTGGTGTTGGTGGTGGTGTTGGTGGTGGTGTTGGTGGTTGGTGTTGGTGGTGGTGGTGGGGTTGGTGGTGGTGTTGGTGGTGGTGGTGGTGGTGGGGTTGGTGGTGGTGTTGGTGGTTGGTGGTGGTGGTGTTGGTGTTGGTGGTGGTGTTGGTGTTGGTGGTGGGGTTGGTGGTGGTGGTGGTGTTGGTGTTGGTGGTGGTGTTGGTGGTGGTGTTGGTGGTGGTGTTGGTGGTGGTGGTGGGGTTGGTGGTTGTGTTGGTGGTTGGTGTTGGTGGTGGTGGTGGGGTTGGTGGTGGTGTTGGTGGTGGTGGTGGTGTTGGTGGTGGTGTTGGTGGTGGGGTTGGTGGTGGGGTTGGTGTTAGCGGTGTTAGTGGTGGTGGTGGTGGGGTTGGTGGTGGTGTTAGCGGTGTTAGTGTTGGTGGTGGTGGTGTTGGTGGTGTTGGTGGTGGTGTTAGTGGTGTTAGTGGTGTTAGTGGCGGTGTTCGTGGTGTAAGTGGTCATGTTAGTGGTGGTGTTAGTGATGTTAGTAGCGTTAGCGTCGGCGTCACCGTCGGCCGCCCCCCCCCGCTGCCTCCCAGCATGCACCTGGTTGAGCACGTGGGCGACATTGCCGAAGAAGTCGGAGCGCGTGTACACGGCAAAGGCGTCCTCCCCCGGCGTGTCCCGGTAGTCGCGCAGGAACAGGTGCTTGAACGTCGCCATGTTCTCCTCACGGAACGTGACCATCATCTGGTTGCTGAGGCCAAAGACCACCAGCTGCGGGAAGGGGGCACGGCAAGAGGGATACGGAGGGGGGGGGGTCTCTGTGTGAGTAGTCTTTGGGTCTCTGTGTGAGTAGTCTATGGGTCTCTGTGTGAGTAGTCTATGGGTCTCTGTGTGAGTCTGAGTCTCTGTGTGAGTAGTCTATGGGTCTCTGTGTGAGTAGTGTATGGGTCTCTGTTTGAGTCTATGGGTCTCTGTGTATGGGTCTCTGTGTGAGTGGTCTATGGGTCTCTGTGTGAGTCTATGTGTCTCTGTGTGAGTAGTCTATGGGTCTCTGTGTGAGTAGTCTATGGGTCTCTGTGTGAGTAGTCTATGGGTCTCTGTGTGAGTAGTCTATGGGTCTCTGTGTGAGTAGTCTATGGGTCTCTGTGTGAGTCTGAGTCTCTGTGTGAGTAGTCTATGGGTCTCTGTGTGAGTAGTCTATGGGTCTCTGTGTGAGTCTATGTGTCTCTGTGTGAGTCTATGTGTCTCTGTGTGAGTCTATGGGTCTCTGTGTGGAGTAGTCTATGGGTCTCTGTGTGAGTAGTCTATGGGTCTCTGTGTGAGTAGTCTATGGGTCTCTGTGTGAGTAGTCTATGGGTCTCTGTGTGAGTAGTCTATGGGTCTCTGTGTGAGTAGTCTATGGGTCTCTGTGTGAGTAGTCTATGGGTCTCTGTGTGAGTAGTCTATGGGTCTCTGTGTGAGTCTGAGTCTCTGTGTGAGTAGTCTATGGGTCTCTGTGTGAGTAGTGTATGGGTCTCTGTTTGAGTCTATGGGTCTCTGTGTATGGGTCTCTGTGTGAGTGGTCTATGGGTCTCTGTGTGAGTCTATGTGTCTCTGTGTGAGTAGTCTATGGGTCTCTGTGTGAGTAGTCTATGGGTCTCTGTGTGAGTAGTCTATGGGTCTCTGTGTGAGTAGTCTATGGGTCTCTGTGTGAGTAGTCTATGGGTCTCTGTGTGAGTCTGAGTCTCTGTGTGAGTAGTCTATGGGTCTCTGTGTGAGTAGTCTATGGGTCTCTGTGTGAGTCTATGTGTCTCTGTGTGAGTCTATGTGTCTCTGTGTGAGTCTATGGGTCTCTGTGTGGAGTAGTCTATGGGTCTCTGTGTGAGTAGTCTATGGGTCTCTGTGTGAGTAGTCTATGGGTCTCTGTGTGAGTAGTCTATGGGTCTCTGTGTGAGTAGTCTATGGGTCTCTGTGTGAGTAGTCTATGGGTCTCTGTGTGAGTAGTCTATGGGTCTCTGTGTGAGTAGTCTATGGGTCTCTGTGTGAGTCTGAGTCTCTGTGTGAGTAGTCTATGGGTCTCTGTGTGAGTAGTCTATGGGTCTCTGTGTGAGTCTATGTGTCTCTGTGTGAGTCTATGTGTCTCTGTGTGAGTCTATGGGTCTCTGTGTGGAGTAGTCTATGGGTCTCTGTGTGAGTAGTCTATGGGTCTCTGTGTGAGTAGTCTATGGGTCTCTGTGTGAGTAGTCTATGGGTCTCTGTGTGAGTAGTCTATGGGTCTCTGTGTGAGTAGTCTATGGGTCTCTGTGTGAGTAGTCTATGGGTCTCTGTGTGAGTAGTCTATGGGTATCTGTGTGAGTAGTCTATGGGTCTCTGTGTGAGTAGTCTATGGGTCTCTGTGTGAGTAGTCTATGGGTCTCTGTGTGAGTCTATGGGTCTCTGTGTGAGTAGTCTATGGGTCTCTGTGTGAGTCTTTGGGTCTCTGTGTGAGTCTATGGGTCTCTGTGTGAGTAGTCTATGGGTCTCTGTGTGAGTCTACGGGTCTCTGTGTGAGTAGTCTATGGGTCTCTGTGTGAGTAGTCTATGGGTCTCTGTGTGAGTCTATGGGTCTCTGTGTGAGTAGTCTATGGGTCTCTGTGTGAGTAGTCTTTGGGTCTCTGTGTGTCTATGGGTCTCTGTGTGAGTCTATGGGTCTCTGTGTGAGTAGTCTATGGGTCTCTGTGTGAGTCTGCGTCTCTGTGTGAGTCTGAGTCTCTGTGTAAGTAGTCTGTGGGTCTCTGTGTGAGTAGTCTATGGGTCTCTGTGAATCTATGGGTCTTTGTGTGAGTAGTCTATGGGTCTCTGTGTGAGTCTATGGGTCTCTGTGTGAGTAGTCTATGGGTCTCTGTGTGAGTCTGCGTCTCTGTGTGAGTCTACGGGTCTCTGTGTGAGTAGTCTATGGGTCTCTGTGTGAGTAGTCTATGGGTCTCTGTGTGAGTCTATGGGTCTCTGTGTGAGTAGTCTATCGGTCTCTGTGTGAGTAGTCTATGGGTCTCTGTGTGAGTCTATGGGTCTCTGTGTGAGTAGTCTATGGGTCTTTGTGTGAGTAGTCTATGGGTCTCTGTGTGAGTAGTCTATGGGTCTCTGTGTGAGTCTATGGGTCTCTGTGTGAGTAGTCTATGGGTCTCTGTGTGAGTAGTCTATGGGTCTCTGTGTGAGTCTATGGGTCTCTGTGTGAGTCTATGGGTCTCTGTGTGAGTAGTCTATGGGTCTCTGTGTGAGTCTACGGGTCTCTGTGTGAGTAGTCTATGGGTCTCTGTGTGAGTAGTCTATGGGTCTCTGTGTGAGTAGTCTATGGGTCTCTGTGTGAGTAGTCTATGGGTCTCTGTGTGAGTCTATGGGTCTCTGTGTGAGTAGTCTATGGGTCTCTGTGTGAGTAGTCTATGGGTCTCTGTGTGAGTCTACGGGTCTCTGTGTGAGTAGTCTATGGGTCTCTGTGTGAGTAGTCTATGGGTCTCTGTGTGAGTCTATGGGTCTCTGTGTGAGTAGTCTATCGGTCTCTGTGTGAGTAGTCTATGGGTCTCTGTGTGAGTCTATGGGTCTCTGTGTGAGTAGTCTATGGGTCTCTGTGTGAGTAGTCTATGGGTCTCTGTGTGAGTCTACGGGTCTCTGTGTGAGTAGTCTATGGGTCTCTGTGTGAGTAGTCTATGGGTCTCTGTGTGAGTCTATGGGTCTCTGTGTGAGTAGTCTATGGGTCTCTGTGTGAGTAGTCTATGGGTCTCTGTGTGAGTCTATGGGTCTCTGTGTGAGTCTATGGGTCTCTGTGTGAGTAGTCTATGGGTCTCTGTGTGAGTCTGCGTCTCTGTGTGAGTCTGAGTCTCTGTGTGAGTAGTCTGTGGGTCTCTGTGTGAGTAGTCTATGGGTCTCTGTGAATCTATGGGTCTTTGTGTGAGTAGTCTATGGGTCTCTGTGTGAGTAGTCTATGGGTCTCTGTGTGAGTCTATGGGTCTCTGTGTGAGTAGTCTATGGGTCTCTGTGTGAGTAGTCTATGGGTCTCTGTGTGAGTCTATGGGTCTCTGTGTGAGTCTATGGGTCTCTGTGTGAGTCTGCGTCTCTGTGTGAGTCTGAGTCTCTGTGTGAGTAGTCTGTGGGTCTCTGTGTGAGTAGTCTATGGGTCTCTGTGAATCTATGGGTCACTGTGTGAGTAGTCTATGGGTCTCTGTGTGAGTAGTCTATGGGTCTCTGTGTGAGTTTGAGTCTCTGTGCGAGTAGTCTATGGGTCTCTGTGTGAGTCTATGGGTCTCTGTGAGTCTATGGGTCTCTGTGTGAGTAGTCTATGGGTCTCTGTGTGAGTAGTCTATGGGTCTCTGTGTGAGTAGTCTGTGGGTCTCTGTGTGAGTAGTCTATGGGTCTCTGTGAATCTATGGGTCTTTGTGTGAGTAGTCTATGGGTCTCTGTGTGAGTCTATGGGTCTCTGTGTGAACATGTTTGTTCAACGTCTTTCACACAGTGCGTAACCACACCGTGCGTGCTGGCCGAAGGACAAACTAAACACACAAAACGCAGTTTTGACTAAATTAGTTTAACCATGGGGAGTTAAAAGTTGCATGGCTCCCAGTAGCTTCCTCATGCGTTGCTGTTAAACGTGCGCTATAAACTAGGGGCGATGACGAAACGTGGCCTATACACTTTTTAGTACTTCTTTTAAGGCCATACGCAGTCTTCTTGGTTCTTTTGGTAAAGTCACGTAGAAGGGAAATAATAAAATAATAAAAATAAAACATAATAAAATAATTCTCACGGCGACGTTTCGGCCACAACGCAAGCAGCCGTCCTCAGGCGAAGACCAGGTCTGTCGGAAAGACAGCGTCTGAATGAAACACCACCAAGCTTGGCAGCGTATATTTAAGGTGGGTTAGAAGAGGAAGGGCGCCTTGACAAAGGAATTTGCATATCAACAGACCTGTTCTTCACCTGAGGACGGCTGCTTGCGTTGTGGCCGAAACGTGGTGAGCATTATATTATTATGTTTTATTTTTATTATTTTATTATTTCCCTTCTACGTGACTTTACCGAAAGAACCAAGAAGATGAATCCCTGCAGTCACGAAAGCTTTAAATCGAAATTTAATTTATCTTATTCCATTTCTCTTTAACTATTCTTTACCAGGTAAGGCCCACCGAGCCATCACAGATGACAGCTCCCACAAAGTGGCCTATCATCACGTGGACAATTTATTGGAAGCCAAATTATCTCGAAACCCACGTTGACTCTAAATCAGAGGTCGCAACCGGGTACCCGATACCCGTACCCTACCCGATACCCGGCTACCCTTACCCGGCCGGGTACGGGTAGCCGTTTGCGACCCTGGTGTGGCCGGGTACGGGTAAGGAATCAAAACCCGTTTGCGACCTCTGCTCTAAATGTGGGGGGGGGGGCGGGAAACTGGAGGACCTGGAGAAAAATCCACGCGACCGCGGGGAGAGAGACACGCAAACTCAAAATATACGGCAGGCGTCAAGGGCTGGGATCATACCCATGATCCTCCTGCGTACCAGGTGAGGTAGTCAACTTACTTCAAGGCGCTTTACAACAATTGCACGCGAGATGATCGAGATAACAATGGGCAGGTTGATGTTAAATGTGGTGGTAGTGGTGGTGGTGTAGTCATGGTGACAGTTGGTAGAACAGGCGGGAGTGGTTGGGGTAGGCCTTGGTCGTCGCTGGGGGTGAGGGTTGGGGCGCCCCGGTGGCTAGGAGATGTTGACTACCTCGCCTGGTATACAGGAGGTCGTGGCTTCGATCCTGACCATGACGATGCCTGCTGCTGTATATTTGGCGTCTGTGTGTCTCTCTCTCATCATCATCACGGTGGCTAGGAGTTGTTAACTACCTCGCCTGGTACACAGGAGGTGCCGTGGCTTCGATCCTGACGTTGATGATGCCTGCTGCTGTATATTTGGAGTTTGTGTGTCTCTCTCTCATCATCATCATCACAGTCAACATCTCGCAACTGTGATGATGATTATGAGAGACACCACAAACTCCAAAAATACAGCAGCAGGCGTCGTCAGGGTCGTGATAAAACCGACAACCTCCTGCCTACCAGGCGAGGTAGTCAACATCTCGCAACTGTGATGATGTTGATGATGAGAGAGAGACACCGGAAACTCCTTAAATACAGCAGCAGGCATCGTTTGGGATCGGAACACACGACCTCCTGTATACCAGGCGAGGTAGTTAACATCTCGCAACTGTGATGATGATGATGAAAGACACCACACACTCCAAAAATACAGCAGCAGGCATTGTCAGGGTCGGGTTCAAACCGACGACTTCCTACCTACCAAGCGAGGTAGTCAACATCCCCTATCACCAAACGAAACCGACGACACAACACCACAACGGGATGGTGATGGGGATGAGGGGGGGGAGGGCACGTCACCTGAATGGTCACCATGACGATCTTGAGGATCTGCACTCCCATCTTCCAGGGCTTGCGTCCCTTGACGCGGAACTTCTCGCAGGGGCTCATGAAGAAGAAGCGAATGTCGCGCCTCATCCGGCCTTCCGCGGCCGCCAGCCCGCCCAGCAGCGGCGTCTCCTCGCCGTGTGCCTCCGACTTCGCCATGGATGCCGCGTTCGTTAGCTCTGCGCGGAGGGACGGGCGGGCGGGTAGGTTAGCCCAGAGGTCGCGACCGGGTAACCGATACTACCGGTACCCTACCCGATACCCGGCTAACCCGTACCCGGCCAGGTACGGGTAGCCGTTTGCGACTCTGGTGCGGCCGGGTACGGGTACGGGTAGGCTGTGAGTCACTGGTGAGTCACCGTTTGTCACTCATTTCCCAACGTCTTGTCTCTTCTCACAATTCAAGTTCCTAGAATCAACCCACCCGCGCCTGCAACATGGCTTCATCCCAGAGGTCGCAATCAGGTACCCTATACCCGTACCCTACCCATACCCGGCCGGGTACGGGTACCCATTTGCGACCCTGGTGCGGCCGGGTACGGGTATGGGTAAGGAATCAAAACCCGTTTGCGACCTCTGGGTTAGCCCCGTGGTGAGGAGTACAGTGGTGAGGCGTACAGTGGTGAGGCGTGCAGTGGTGAGGAGTGCAGTGGTGTAGTGTACAGTGTGTAGTGTAATGTTTAGTAGTGTACAGTAGTGCAGTGTATCATGTAGTGTATATTAGTGAAGTGTATAGCAGTGTTATGTATAGCAGGCGAGGTCGTTAACATCGCAACAACTGTGATGATAATGATGATGAGAGAGAAACCACAAACTCCAAAAAGACAGCAGGCATCGTCAGGGTCGGGGATTGAACCCACGACCTCCTGTATACTAGGCGAGGTAGTGATGCATCATCACCATCCCAACAAAAACACTCCCCCAGATGCTCACCTACATCATCACCATCCCAACAAAAACACTCCCCCAGATGCTCACCTCCATCATCACCATTCCAACAAAAACACTCTCCCAGAAGCTCACCTGCATCATCACCATCCCAACAAAAACACTCCCCAGATTCTCACCTACATCATCACCATTCCAACAAAAACACTCTTCCAGATGCTGACCTACATCATCACCATTCCAACAAAAACACTCCCCCAGATGCTCACCTGCATCATCACCATTCCAACAAAAACACTCCCCCAGAAGCTCACCTGCATCATCACCATTCCAACAAAAACACTCCCCCAGAAGCTCACCTACATCATCACCATCCCAACAAAAACACTCCCCCAGAAGCTCACCTGCATCATCACCATTCCAACAAAAACACTCCCCCAGAAGCTCACCTACATCATCACCATCCCAACAAAAACACTCCCCCAGATGCTCACCTTCATCATCACCATTCCAACAAAAACACTCCCCCAGATGCTGACCTACATCATCACCATTCCAACAAAAACACTCCCCCAGTAGCTCACCTACATCATCACCATTCCAACAAAAACACTCCCCCAGATACTGACCTACGTCATCACCATTCCAACAAAAACACTCCCCCAGAAGCTCACCTACATCATCACCATTCCAACAAAAACACTCCCCCAGATACTGACCTACGTCATCACCATTCCAACAAAAACACTCCCCCAGAAGCACACCTACATCATCACCATTCCAACAAAAACACTCCCCCAGATGCTGACCTACATCATCACCATTCCAACAAAAACACTCCCCCCAGAAGCACACCTACATCATCACCATTCCAACAAAAACACTCCCCCAGATACTGACCTACATCATCACCATTCCAACAAAAACACTCCCCCAGAAGCTCACCTACATCATCACCATTCCAACAAAACACTCCCCCAGATGCTCACCTACATCATCACCATTCCAACAAAAACACTCCCCCAGAAGCTCACCTACATCATCACCATTCCAACAAAAACACTCCCCCAGATGCTCACCTACATCATCACCATTCCAACAAAAACACTCCCCCAGATGCTCACCTACATCATCACCATTCCAACAAAAACACTCCCCCAGAAGCTCACCTACATCATCACCATTCCAACAAAACACTCCCCCAGATACTGACCTACGTCATCACCATTCCAACAAAAACACTCCCCCAGAAGCTCACCTCCATCATCACCATTCCAACAAAAACACTCCCCCAGAAGCTCATCTACATCATCACCATTCCAACAAAAACACTCCCCCAGAAGCTGACCTACATCATCACCATTCCAACAAAAACACTCCTCCAGAAGCTCACCTACATCATCACCATTCCAACAAAAACACTCCCCCAGAAGCTCACCTACATCATCACCATTCCAACAAAAACACTCCCCCAGAAGCTCACCTACATCATCACCATTCCAACAAAAACACTCCTCCAGAAGCTCACCTACATCATCACCATTCCAACAAAAACACTCCCCCAGAAGCTCACCTCCGTCATCACCATTCTAACAAAAACACTCCCCCAGATGCTCACCTACATCATCACCATTCCAACAAAAACACTCTCCCAGAAGCTCACCTGCATCATCACCATCCCAACAAAAACACTCCCCCAGAAGCTCACCTACATCATCACCATTCCAACAAAAACACTCCCCCAGATGCTCACCTGCATCATCACCATTCCAACAAAAACACTCCCCCAGAAGCTCACCTACATCATCACCATTCCAACAAAACACTCCCCCAGATACTGACCTACGTCATCACCATTCCAACAAAAACACTCCCCCAGAAGCTCATCTACATCATCACCATTCCAACAAAAACACTCCCCCAGAAGCTGACCTACATCATCACCATTCCAACAAAAACACTCCTCCAGAAGCTCACCTACATCATCACCATTCCAACAAAAACACTCCCCCAGAAGCTCACCTACATCATCACCATTCCAACAAAAACACTCCCCCAGAAGCTCACCTACATCATCACCATTCCAACAAAACACTCCCCCAGATACTGACCTCCATCATCACCATTCCAACAAAAACACTCCCCCAGAAGCTCATCTACATCATCACCATTCCAACAAAAACACTCCCCCAGAAGCTGACCTACATCATCACCATTCCAACAAAAACACTCCTCCAGAAGCTCACCTACATCATCACCATTCCAACAAAAACACTCCCCCAGAAGCTCACCTACATCATCACCATTCCAACAAAAACACTCCCCCAGAAGCTCACCTACATCATCACCATTCCAACAAAAACACTCCTCCAGAAGCTCACCTACATCATCACCATTCCAACAAAAACACTCCCCCAGAAGCTCACCTACATCATCACCATTCCAACAAAAACACTCCCCCAGAAGCTCACCTACATCATCACCATTCCAACAAAAACACTCCCCCAGAAGCTCACCTCCGTCATCACCATTCTAACAAAAACACTCCCCCAGATGCTCACCTACATCATCACCATTCCAACAAAAACACTCTCCCAGAAGCTCACCTGCATCATCACCATCCCAACAAAAACACTCCCCCAGAAGCTCACCTACATCATCACCATTCCAACAAAAACACTCCCCCAGATGCTCACCTGCATCATCACCATTCCAACAAAAACACTCCCCCAGAAGCTCACCTCCATCAAAAACACTCCCCAGATGCACACCTACATCATCACCATTCCAACAAAAAACACTCCCCCAGAAGCTCACCTGCATCGTCACCATCAATCCCTTTGTCCAGACTCCAAACCTCCTGCTTCTTAGCCCTGGCGTTGTTCTCCCCCGCAGAGCCGGGCTTTCTCACGGCCTCGCACACCCGCAACTTAATGTCCTCGGCCAGAGACGTGGCCACGCTCTTGTCCTCCCTGTTGAACATCATCTTTTCTCTCTTTCTTTCTTTGTTTTCTTCCACGAAATTTTTTTTTGCGGATTCTTCGAGAGCGGCTTACGCAACACCTACTTGCCTAGCGGCGACATGTCCGATGCTGGGACAGTGGGCAGCCAGGACAGTGGGCAGCCAGGACAGTGGACAGCTAGTACAGTGGGCAGCTAGTACAGTGGGCAACCAGTACAGTGCGCAACCAGTACAGTGGACAGCCAGTACAGTGGGCAACCAGTACAGTGGGCAACCAGTACAGTGGGCAGCCAGTACAGTGGGCAACCAGTACAGTGGACAGCTAGTACAGTGGGCAACCAGTACAGTGGGCAACCAGTACAGTGGGCAACCAGTACAATAGACAGCTAGTACAGTGGGCAGCCAGGACAGTGGACAACCAGTACAGTGGGCAACCAGTATAGTGGGCAACCAGTACAGTGGGCAACTAGTACAGTGGGCAGCCAGTACAGTGGGCAGCCAGTACAGTGGGCAGCTAGTACAGTGGGCAACCAGTACAGTGGGCAACCAGTACAGTGGGCAACTAGTACAGTGGGCAACCAGTACAGTGGGCAACCAGTACAGTGAGCAGCTAGTACAGTGGGCAACCAGTACAGTGGGCAACCAGTACAGTGGGCAACCAGTACAGTGGGCAGCTAGTACAGTGGGCAACCAGTATAGTGGGCAACCAGTACAGTGGGCAACTAGCACAGTGGGCAGTTAGTACAGTGGGCAGCTAGTACAGTGGGCAACCAGTACAGTGGGCAGCTAGTACAGTGGGCAACCAGTACAGTGGGCAGCCAGTACAGTGGGCAACCAGTATAGTGGGCAGCCAGTACAGTAGGCAGCTAGTACAGTGGGCAACCAGTATAGTGGGCAGCTAGTACAGTGGGCAACCAGTACAGTGGGCAGCTAGTACAGTGGGCAGCCAGTACAGTGGGCAACCAGTACAGTGGGCAACCAGTACAGTGGGCAACCAGTACAGTGGGCAACCAGTACAGTGGGCAGCTAGTACAGTGGGCAACCAGTATAGTGGGCAACCAGTACAGTGGGCAACTAGTACAGTGGGCAGCTAGTACAGTGGGCAGCTAGTACAGTGGGCAACCAGTACAGTGGGCAGCTAGTACAGTGGGCAGCTAGTACAGTGGGCAGCCAGTACAGTGGGCAACCAGTACAGTGGGCAACCAGTACAGTGGGCAACCAGTACAGTGGGCAACCAGTACAGTGGGCAACCAGTACAGTGGGCAGCTAGTACAGTGGGCAACCAGTATAGTGGGCAACCAGTACAGTGGGCAACTAGTACAGTGGGCAGCTAGTACAGTGGGCAGCTAGTACAGTGGGCAACCAGTACAGTGGGCAGCTAGTACAGTGGGCAACCAGTACAGTGGGCAACCAGTACAGTGGGCAACCAGTACAGTGGGCAACCAGTACAGTGGACAGCCAGTGCAGTGGACAACCAGTACAGTGGGCAACCAGTACAGTAGACAGACAGCTAGTACAGTGGACAGCCAGTACAGTGGGCAACCAGTACAGTAGACAGACAGCTAGTACAGTGAGCAACCAGGACAGTGGGCAACCAGTACAGTGGGCAGCTAGTACAGTGGGCAACCAGTACAGTGGGCAGCTAGTACAGTGGGCAGCTAGTACAGTGGGCAGCTAGTACAGTGGGCAGCTAGTACAGTGGGCAACCAGGACAGTGGGCAACCAGTACAGTGGGCAACCAGTACAGTGGAAAACCAAGACAATGGGCAGCCAAGACAGACCGACAAGAAAGAAAAGAAAGCTACAAGCACAAAGGTTCTAAACTAAATCCGACACGATCGCTTTGCAGGCTAAAGTCTCTGGGCACGGAGCCCTGATGCAGCAAGCCACGAGGTGTCCCGGCTGCCTGCTGGGTATGAAGGCAAGGCACGAATGGGCCTCCCAGAAACACTCATGATAAGCCACACCTGTGCCTGTGTGTGTGTGTATGCTGGAATATCGAGCCAAACTGGTATTGGAATCCTGAAAATCTCGGAATTCACGACGCGGGCAGATGGTGAATAAAAATTAACCCGTCAAAAACAAAGTTTTTCACTATAAATCCTTTATATGCGTGGCATCGGTTTTATTTTATTATTCTTTTCTGTTTTTCTTGAGTAAGAGTTTCGTTTTTATCACATTGGTATTTTAAATAAGATATGAAAAAAAATTTTTCCTAAAAAGTGGAACATTTTGGAATTTTTTTTTCACGAAAATAAATTGTCACGCACAACGAGTCTGTGTGCAAAATGTCAGCTCGATTGGATCACGGGAAGTGGGTTAAAAAACGACCGAAAGATTTGCACGGTCGTAAGCGTGCAAGCAAGCAAGCAAGTGAACTTAATATAAAGGATTTAAAAATGACGATGGGTGGGACATGCAGTGATTTGTCCCACAACAGCCTTCCTCCTCCTGCTCCGATTGGAGGAATTGTGGAGTTTGCCGTTCAATTGAAGTTCAATTGAAGTTCAATTGAAGATCAATTGACGTTCAATTGAAGATCAATTGAAGACCAATTCAAGTTCAATTCAAGTTCAATTCAAGTTCAATTCAAGTTCAATTCAAGTTCAATTCAAGTTCAATTCAAGTTAAACAAAATGTTCAAGTCTCAAACTTAATTTGGAGTTTTGGTGACTGCAAGGATTCATATTCTTAGGGTTTTTTCGGTAAAGTCACGTAGGTAAAAAATGTATTAAAATTAATAAAAGTAAAATAAAAATCACGACGTTTCGGAGGCAACACAAGCTTCCGTCTTCAGGTGGAACAGTCACAGCACGACGGCTGTATCAAGTGAGAGAAATTCCAATAAAACAGTACTGTATTTGTACAGTGAGGGGAAAAAAGTATGTGATCCCCTGCTGATGTTGTACGTTTGCCCACTGACAAAGAAATGATCAGTCTATAATTTTAATGGTAGGTTTATTTGAACAGTGAGAGACAAAATAATAACAACAACAAAATCCAGAAAAACGCATGTCAAATACTTATTTCCTTCATTAAAATGCAAATCAATTCATACAATTTTTGACATGCGTTTTTCTGGATTTTGTTGTTGTTATTCTGTCTCTCGCTGTTCAAATAAACCTACCATTAAAATTATAGACTGATCATTTCTTTGTCAGTGGGCAAACGTACAAAATCAGCAGGGGATCAAATACTTTTTTTCCTCTGTATATATACTGGTTGAGGGTTTGGAGGAGCCAAGGTAGGCACCTGGATATTAGTTTTGTGAGGTTCGATGCGGCTGAATTTTAATTAATTTTAATCTTTCGGTAAAGTCACGTAGAAAGAGAAAATAATAAATTAAATACTAGCATACGACGTTTCGATTGCAACACAAGCGATCATCATCAGGTAGAAATGAAATAGAAAACACAAATCTAGTAAGCTTAGAAATGTAATGTAATGCAACACAGAGAGTCGGCTAAGATAACAGTCAACAGCCTGCCTGGTTGATTACGTTCTTCCAGAGTCTCGCTCGAACCGTCTTGTTTGCTACACGGAGGATTTTGGTTTATTTTGTTTTTGTTTCCATGAGAAGCAGTACAGCTGGCTGCGTGGTTAAGACAAAGTGCTTGGAGGGGGCAGGCGAATGAACATTGCAAACACTTACTCATCCCCCCCTCTCACTCACTCACTCTCTCACACTCACTCACTCACCTCACACTCACTTACTCACTCACCCCCCTCTCTCACTCACCTCACACTCACACATCCCCTCACTCACCCTCCCCTCACTCACCCCTCTCACTCACCTCCCCCTCACTCACCCCCCCCCTCACTCACCACCCCCACTCACCCCCCCTCTTACTCACTCACTCTCTCACACTCACTCACCTCACACTCACTTACTCACTCACCCCCCTCTCACTCACTCACTCTCTCACTCACTCACTCTCTCACACTCACTCACTCACCTCACACTCACTTACTCACTCACCCCCCTCTCTCACTCACCCCTCTCACTCACCCCTCCCCTCACTCACCCTCCCCTCACTCACCCCTCTCACTCACCTCCCCCTCACTCACCCCCCCCCCTCACTCACCACCCCCCCTCACCCCCCCCTCTCACTCACCCCCCCTCTCACTCACCCCCCCTCTCACTCACCCCCCCCTCTCACTCACCCCCCTCACTCACCCCCCCCTCACTCACCCCCCCCCTCACTCATCCCCCCCCTCACTCATCCCCCCCTCTCACTCACTCACTCTCTCACACTCACTCACTCACCTCACACTCACTTACTCACTCACCCCCCTCTCACTCACTCACTCTCTCACACTCACTCACTCACCTCACACTCACTTACTCACTCACCCCCCTCTCTCACTCACCCCTCTCACTCACCTCCCCCTCACTCACCCCCCCCCCTCACTCACCACCCCCCCTCACCCCCCCTCACCCCCCCCCTCTCACTCACCCCCCCTCTCACTCACCCCCCTCACTCACCCCCCCCCTCACCCCCCCTCTCACTCACCCCCCTCTCACTCACCCTCCTCTCACTCACCCTCCTCTCACTCACCCCCCTCACTCACCCCCCCTCACTCACCCCCCCCCCCTCACTCACTCTCTCACCTCACTCACTCACTTACTCACTCACTCTCTCACCTCACCTTACACTCACTCTCACTCAATCCCCTCTCTCTCACCTCACTCACCCCTCTAACACTCACCCCCCTCTCACCCCCCCCCCCTCTCACTCACCCCCCCTCTCACCCTCCCCCCTCACTCCCCCCCTCTCACTCACCCCCCTCTCACTCACCCCCCCCTCTAACCCACCTCACCCACCCCCCCCCTCTCACTTATCCCCCCCCCCACTCACTCACTCACCCCCCCCCCTCACTCACCTCACCCCCCCCCCCCTCACTCACCCCCCGCTCTCACTGACCCCACCCCTCTCATTCACCCCCCCCCCCCTCTCACTCACCCCTCACCCCCCCCTCACTCACCTCACCCCCCCCTCACTCACCTCACCCCCCCCCCCTCACTCACCCCCCCCCCTCTCACTTATCCCCCCCCCACTCACTCACCTCACCCCCCCCCTCACTCACCTCACCCCCCCCCCTCACTCACTCCCCCCCCTCTCACTCACCCCCCCCTCTCACTCACCCCCCCCCCCCTCTCACTCACCCCCCCCCCTCTCACTCACCCCCCCCCCCCCTCTCACTCACCCCCCCCCTTCTCACTCACCCCCCACCCTCACTCACCCCCCACCCTCACTCACCCCCCACCCTCACTCACCTCCCCCCTCACTCACCCCCCCCCCTCACTCACCCACCCCTGACTCACCCCCCCCCTCACTCACCCCTCTCTCACTCACCCCCCCCCTCACTCCCCCCCCTCACTCACCCCCCCCTCACTCACCCCCCCCTCACTCACCCCCCCCTCACTCACCCCCTCTCACTCACCCCCCCCCTCACTCACCCCCCCCTCACTCACCCCCCCCCCTCACTCACCCCCCCTCTCACTCACCCCCTCTCACTCACCCCCCCCCTCACTCACCCCCCCCCTCACTCACCCCCCCTCTCACTCACCCCCCCCCCCTCACTCACCCCCCTCTCACTCACCCTCCCCCCTCACCCCCCCCCTCACTCACCCCCCCTCACTCACCCTCCCTCCTCACCCCCCCCCTCACTCACCCCCCCCTCACTCACCCCCCCCCCTCACTCATCCCCCCCTCACTCACCCCCCCCCTACTCACCCCCCCCCTCTCACTCACCCCCCCTCACTCACCCCCCCTCTCTCACTCACCCCCCCCTCTCACTCACCCCCCCCCCTCTCACTCACCCCCCCCCTCACTCACCCCCCCCCCTCTCACTCACCCCCCCCCTCTCACTCACCCCCCCCTCTCACTCACTCACCCCCCCCCTCTCACTCACTCACCCCCCCCTCTCACTCACCCCCCACTTCTCACACACCCCCCCCTCACCCCCCCTCACTCACCCACCCCCCCTCACTCACCCCCCCCCCTCACCCACGTTGTACGGCCTGTTCTGGATGACCACAGCCTGCACACGACTGCTGAAGAGTTTTCAAAAGTTTCCACTTGTGCATCGGGGTGTCCTGCGCCTATCTGCTGCCACGTTTTGCGGCTCAGGGTGCGGACCATCAACTCGGCGACGCTGACGAACGGAGATGAATAATAGCCGGCGCTCAAAACAATCTTCCCCGGCAAATATTTAACTTTCGCGCACAAAGTCCGCGGACGTCAGCTGTTTTTTTCCGTAGGAGGCAAGGGTATGCGGAGGTAGCAGAAGGCTCGGTGGATTGGCGGATTGCACCGCTAAACTAAAGCACTTGCTTCTTACACGCTTTTGTTGAACTCACTCTGATCATTGGTTTTTTACCCTTCTATCTGGCAACAAAACTGACACCTTTTTTACAAGGAGTCATGTTAGCATAGACCACAATACCTGCAGTCATAATGCAAACAAAAAACACAACTCTGATAATGTATGCACTGTCCTTGAAGTTGATTGGTCCACACCCGAGACAGCTTTCCTTAGAGCCTAGTCTCACATGGTGTTGGACCAGATGACGCCAAAAGGCGTACATTTTTACCAACTTCCCAATGTGGTATCGACTGCAAACTTGGTATACTAATGTCAAACTGATGACAATACCATATTCTATCATAAAAAATAAAAAACATATTTTAAAACATTCCTTTTTACATGTTATGTTTCGGCTTGGGTCCAATTGTCCACGCTCAACTGACGTTGGCTGTATTTGACCACAGCCCCTTACGTTGTGGCAAGCTTCGGGGCCACTTCCTGGAGTCGTGGAGTTCTGCCACTACTCGTACATTTCATAAAAGCGTGTTTTTAAATCCTTTATATTAAGTTCACTCGCTTGCTTGCTTAGGACCGTGCAAATCTTTCGGTCGTTTTTTAACCCACTTCCCGTGATCCAATCGAGCTGACATTTTGCAAACAGACTCGTTGTGCGTGACAATTTATTTTCGTGAATTTTTTTTCCAAAATGTTCCACTTTTTAGGAAAAAAAAAATCATATTTAATTTAAAATACCAATGTGATAAAAATGAAACTCTTACTCAAGAAATACAGAAATGAATAATTAAATAAAACCGATGCCACGCACATAAAGGATTTATAGTGAAAAACGTTGTTTTTACTGGTTATTTTTTTTACATTACTTATTGTTCACCACGTAAGTGCCCCACTGAGGTGCGTAGCTCTTTCTCGGAGGCGACCTGCCTCATCACACAATGATGACGGCTCAACGAAGGTGGCTTCATTATCGTCGTCACACGTGGACATTCATAGCAAGCAGACAAATACTCTGAACGCGTGGATGTCGATTCTAAATGTGGAGGGGAAACAACTGGAGGACCCGGAGGAAAAATCCACACGACCACGAGCAGAGCACGCAAACTCCAAATACACAGCAGGTATCGTCAGGGTCGGGATCGAACCCACGACCTCCTGCATACCAGGCGAAGTAGTTAACATCTCCTAGCCACCGTAAAGATGATGAGAGACACGCAAACTCCAAATATACAGCAGCAGGCGTCAGGGTCGGGATCGAACCTACGACCCCCTGTACACCAGGCGAGGTAGTTAACATCTCCTAGCCACCGTGTTGATGATGAGAGAGAGAGACACGCAATCTCCAGATATACAGCAGCAGGCGTCAGGGTCGGGATCGAACCTACGACCCCCTGTACACCAGGCGAGGTAGTTAACATCTCCTAGCCACCGTGATGATGATGAGAGAGAGACACGCAAACTTCAGATATACAGCAGCAGGCATCGTCATGGTCGAAATCGAACCTACGACCCCCTGTACACCAGGCGAGGAAGTTAACATCTCGCTACGAACCCGGCCACCCGAGTTCGGTTCCCGCTCACGACCCATAACAGTGGCAATAAATACGAACGGATTCTGGGCATCGCCTAGGTCGACTCAGCCTTGAACGAGTACCTGGTGCGGCGTGTATATAATGGGAGACACGGACGGTGGGGCGTGGTGCTGGCCACCCACCCCCTCGTGAACCGTGCCGGCCTTCGTAGGTGCTCGCTTAAGAGCACTTGCCCCAACAGCCTGTAAAAGGCTATACGGGGGATCTTTAGCTTTGTACCTCACAGAGTGTGGGGGGGGGGGTGTGTTGTGACGCATGGAGATTGTCTCGTGTCCACGTGATGCCCACGAGCGCCAGTGGAAACGAAACCGGGTTGGCGTCCTATTACGAGAAATGAAAAGAGTTTGGCAAAGAAATCTGCCCGGCGCACTTTGGTTTGACTCACAGCTCAAACGACGAGTCAGTCGTCGGCAAAAAAAAAGGTTGAATTTCGATTTGAAGCTTTCGCGACCGCAGGGATTCATCTTCTTGGTTCTTTCGGTAAAGTAACGTAGAAGGGAAATAATGAAAAAAAAAACATAATAAAATACAATTTTATTTAATTATGTTACATTTTTTAAGTGATAAAAAAAAAACATTATAAAATAAAATTTTATTTTATTATGTAAAATTTTTTAAGTAATTAAAAAAACATAATAAAATACAATTTAATTTAATTATGTAATTTTTTTAAGTAATTAAAAAAACATAATAAAATACAATTTAATTTAATTATGTAATTTTTTAAGTAATCAAAAAAACATAATAAAATACAATTTTATTTAATTATGTTACATTTTTTAAGTAATAAAAAAAAACATAATAAAATACAATTTTATTTTATTATGTTAAATTTTTTAAGTAATAAAAAAATAAAAACATTTTTATTATGTTTTATTTTTATTCTTTTATTATTTCCCTTCTACGTGACTTTACCGAGAGAACCAAGAAAAAAAAAAGTTGCCTCGCGAATTCCCACCCGGCGGGGCAGCAGCCGGCCCTTGTTCAAAGCTCCCAACTCGCAATCGGAAGGTGTAGAGCATCCCTCGTCATCGATGATTCAGAATATGTATTGACCAGCTTTACTACCCGGCTACGCCCAAGGACTTGGATTCTTGACTTGGATTAGTACACGGAGGGTGGGTGGGTGGGGTGCGTGACGTCGGCAGGCACACTGCGTGACGCTGCCACGTGCTGGTGACATCACAGACGTGACGTCACAGACGTGATGGGAAAACAAACGGAGGACATGGAGAAACAAAAATCCACGCGACCACGGGGAGAGAGAGAGAGACACCGCAAACTCCAAATATACAGCAGCAGCAGGCGTCGTCAGGGTTGGGATCGAACCCACGACCTCCTGTATACCAGGCGAGGTAGTTAACATCTCCTAGCCACCGTGATGATGATGAGAGAGAGACACGCAAACTCCAAATATACAGCAGCAGCAGGCATCGTCAGGGTTGAGATCGAACCCACGACCTCTTGTATACCAGGCGAAGTAGTTAACATCTCATTATTGTGATGATGAGACACCACAAACTCCAAATATACAGCAGCAGGCATCGTCAGGGTCGGGATCGAACCCACGACCTCCTGTACACCAGGCGAGGTGGTTAACATCTCATTATTGTGATGATGAGAGAGAGACACCACAAACTCCAAATATACAGCAGCAGCAGGCATCGTCAGGGTCGTGATCGAACCCATGACCTCCTGTATACCAGGCGAGGTGGTTAACATCTCATTATTGTGATGATGAGAGAGAGATACACGCAAACTCCAAATATACAGCAGCAGGCATCGTCAGGGTCAGGATCGAACCCACGACCTCCTGCATACCAGGCGAGGTGGTTAACATCTCATTATTGTGATGATGAGAGAGAGACACCACAAACTCCAAATATACAGCAGCAGGCATCGTCAGGGTCAGGATCGAACCCACGACCTCCTGCATACCAGGCGAGGTGGTCAACATCTCACCATCTTGCCACTGGAGCAAAGCTGTACAGTCCTATCTTGGTTTGAAGCTTTCGTGACTGCAGGGATTCATATTCTTGGTTCTTTCGGTAAAGTCACATGGAAGGAAAACAATAAAATAATAAAATTATAAAACAATAAAAATGCTCACGACGTTTCGATTGCAACACAAGCAATCATCATCAGGTGTGAAAACCATCATCAGCTGTGATGATGATTGCTTGTGTTGCAGCCGAAACGTCGTGAGAATTTTATTGTTTTATATTTTAATTATTTTATTATACTTTACCGAAAGAACCAAGCATATGAATCCTATCTTGATTTGAAGCTTTCGTGACTGCAGGAATCCATACTCTTTGGTTCTTTCGGTAAAGTCACGTAGGTAGAAAAATAAAATAAATCACGACTTGTGATCAAGGCGGCAGACATCGTGCTACTCGCAGCAGACATCGCAACCATCGCGATTTTCACCCGAAGACAAACGCCTCTACAGTCCTCTATATATAAAGATGTTTTCAGGGATTGATCGGACTAACAACAAATCTGCCCCCACAGGGCATACACTGTCAGTATTGAACATTTGCTCCATGTCTGTGCAATACTTTTAATCCCTCGATCAGACGCGGATGTTTTCGTGCCCACTTCCACCACCTTCGCGGCTCTGATTTCACGTTATTTCCTCTTTTCTTTTGGCGCTTTTCCCGGTCACGGCGAAGCCGGCGTCACTCTTTGTGGCCTAGCGCTTGACATCCTGGCTTCCGCGGCTAAAGCGACACCAAGACTCGGGGCTCGCGCCGCGTCGCCGCTAACCGCGTCGTAGAAATCCCGCGGACACTTGCGGATTGGACGGCCAAATCGAATCGTGACCCCGATTAGTTTGACCTTTCTTGTACTTTGCACTGCTGTCGTGCTCCTGCACTCTTTGTTGTTGCAACGTTCTTACACCGTGCGACATACCGGACATCTGCAATAACAACAAAAACACTTTTTAGCTCTCGATGTAAAGCTTTCGTGACTGCAGGGATTCATCTTCTTGGTTCTTTCGGTAAAGTCACGTAGAAGGGAAATAATACAATAATAAAAAATAAACATCATAAAATAATTTTCGATTTAAAGCTTTCGTGACTGCAGGGATTCATCTTCTTGGTTCTTTCGGTAAAGTCACGTAGTTGTAGCCGAAACGTCGTGAGAATTATTTTATTTTATTATGTTTTATTTTTATTATTTTATTACTTCCCTTCTACGTGCCTTTACCGAAAGAACCAAGAAGAAGACTTTTTAGCTCATCGGATTCCTCCAGTTTCAATAAATATTCTGATGATTCTGTTAAGACTTCAGACACGTGATGGTGTGAACCCGCCCGCCCCCGCCCCCCGCCGGATTCTTGGAATCGTTACGAATATCAAGTGATAGCTGTATCAAGTGAGCTATCGTGCTGTGACGGTTCCACCTGAAGACGGAAGCTTGTGTTGCCTCCGAAACGTCGTGATTTTTATTCGATTTTTATTTTACTTTTATTAATTTTAATTTTTTACCTACGTGACTTTACCGGAAAAAACCTAAGAATATGAATCCTTGCAGTCACGAAAGCTTCAAATCTAGAATTTATTAGTAAGAAATCGGCATTTTGCGACCCCCACTGCCACTGTGTAGCATATTGTTACGTGGCCAGAGACTCTATGAGATGATGGGACAATAGTCTGAGTGAACAATTGGCAATAAGTAACGGCAAAGCGGTTATAAGTGACTCACAGAATTGTGCGCAGTTGCGTATAAAGTCCACGACTTCCTGAAGGCATTCACCTTCAGCGAGCGCGATGCCAATCACACGACACAATTCGAATTCGACCCTCGATCGATGGCTGCAGAAGGGAGGGATTTCCCCCCTTACCTGAAAATACTGGCACCGCCATTGGACCCGGCTATCACGAATGATAGGTCAACGAAGTTGCCCGTCACGTGGCCATTTATAGCAGACGAATATTCTAAAACGCATGTTTCTAAACATGGAGGGGAAAACCAGAAAATCCGGGGAAAAAAAAAAGAGTATATTTAGTATACTGATGATACTATGTAGTTTATACTTTAGTTTTTTACGTGGTGGTTTAGTTACTGCAGTTACATACTATTAACATTCCTTCCCTTTACTAATGCTACCCCTATCCCCTCCCTTTGATGCTGCTAATCCTGCATAATGCACAGGCATAATATGACTTTAAACCCCCCGCCAAACCTCCTACGCATTTCACAAGTAGTACTAATCGCATATCTGAATTTCCCATAAATATGCTAAATTCCTCTTGATATGCAAATTATTTTGTCAAGGCGCCCTTACCCCCTCCAACCCAGCTTAAATAGACGCTCCAAGCCTGGAGTGTGTCATTCAGACGCTGTCTTTCCGACAGACCTGCTCTCCACCTGAGGACAGCTGCTTGCGTTGTGGCCGAAACGTCGTGCGAATTATTTTATTATGTTTTATTTTTATTATTTCATTATTTCCATTCTACGTGACTTTACCGAAAGAACCAAGAAGATGGAGGGAAAAACCGGAGGATGCGGGGAAAAACTAAAAAAATGGATTACCACCGCAATTTACTTGATTAACTTTTTTGCCAAGATCATCCCTTGGGATGGAATATCTTCATTTGCAAGGATGTCTTCAGGGTGTCGAACGATAGGCGAACAAGCAAGCACGCAATGGGGCGTAAACACAAACATTAAAAAAGTGTCCGATGATGAGCGGGGTCTTGAACAGCAGTTTAAATTAAATATTTTATTTTATTTAACAACGGAGCTATGTAGCTCTTTTTAAATCCTTTATATTAAGTTCACTTGCATGCTTGCTTGCGCGCTTATGACCGTGCAAATCTTTCGGTCGTTTTTTAACCCACTTCCCGTGATCCAATCGAGCTGACATTTTGCACACAGACTCGTTGTGCGTGACAATTAATTTTCGTGAAAATTTTTTTCAAAAATTTTACACTTTTTAGGAAAAAATAAAATTATATTTAATTACCAATTGCTTAATGGTGGCAGGCAATCATCTGGCCCATAGGTGGCAGCCATCTCAAGCCAGCGGACGAGAGGACTCTAGCCGCCACGCATATAAAGGATTTAGAGTGAAAAACTTTGTTTTTACGGGTTAATTTTTTCAGACGTGACCTGGCTATCACAAACGACAGCTCGACGAAGCGGCTGCTTGTGTTGTGGCCGAAACGTCGTGAGAATTATTTTATTATGTTTTATTTTTATTATTTTATTATTTCCATTCTACGTGACTTTACCAGCAGCCAAATACTCTAAACGCGTGATGATGATTCTAAATGGGGAGGGAAAAACCGGAGGAACCCGGAGAAAAATCCACGCGGCCACGGGCACAGAGACACCGCGACCTCCAAATATACAGCGGCAGGCATCGTCAAGGTCGGGATCGAACCCACGACACCTCCTGTATACCTGGCGAGGTAGTTAACATCTCGCAACTGTGATGATGATGATGATGATAAAGAGACACCGCAAACTCCAAATATACAGCAGCTGGCATCGTCAGGGTCGGGATCGAACCCACGACACCTCCTGTATACCTGGCGAGGTAGTTAACATCTCGCAACTGTGATGATGATGATGAGAGAGAGACACCGCAAACTCCAAATATACAGCAGGCATCGTGAGGGTCGGGATCGAACCCACGACCTCCTGCATACCAGGCGAGGTAGTTAACATCTCATTATTGTGATGATGAGAGAGAGAGACACGCAAACTCCAAATATACAGCAGCAGGCGTCGTCAGGGTCAGGATCGAATCCACGACCTCCTGCATACCAGGCGAGGTAGTCAACATCTCCTAGCCACCGTGATGATGATGAGAGAGACACGCAAACTCCAAATACACAGCAGGCATCGTGAGGGTCTGGATCGAACCCACGACACCTCCTGCATGCCAGGCGAGCTAGTCAAAATCTGCCCACATCCTCCCGGCGTGAAGCCAAACAAGCACTCACTGTCGCTCACGGCAAAAATTGGCCAAACATCCCAGCTCCTGGAAAGAAAAAAAAACAAGAGTCCTCCTGTTTCAACTCAAGGAAGTCTTCTTACTCTGGCCAAAACAAACCGCACGTGCATGCACACCAACAGCAGCAGCAGCAACAACAGCAGCAGCAGCATCCGCCTTTGGCTACGAAGTGATATGATGCACTTCTGAATCTACATTGAAAGCTCAATTCCTTGCGGCAATTTTTTTTTCACCGAAAAAAACCCCCTCACTTTTTTTGTTTTACGTACGTATGTATGTTGAATTTATTTTGCACCGTACATAATCGACGGTGCTAATCGGAGGTGGAGGGAAAGGATAAAAAACGATGGGTCTCTGCGTGAGTCTATGGGTCTCTGTGTGAGTCTATGGGTCTTTGTGTGAGTCTATGGGTCTCTGTGCGAGTCTATGGGTCTCTGTGTGAGTCTATGGGTCTCTGTGTGAGTCTATGGGTCTCTGTGTGAGTCTATGGGTCTCTGTGTGAGTCTATGGGTTTCTGTGTGAGGCTATGAGTCTCTGTGTGAGTCTATGGGTCTCTGTGTGAGTCAATGGGTCTCTGTATGAATCTATGGGTCTCTGTGTGAGTCTATGGGTCTCTGTGTGAGTCTATGGGTCTTTGTGTGAGTCTATGGGTCTCTGTGTGAGTCTATGGGTCTCTGTGTGAGTCTATGGGTCTCTGTGTGAGTCTGTGGGTCTCTGTGTGAGTCTGTGGGTCTCTGTGTGAGCCTATGGGTCTCTGTGTGAGTAGTCTATGGGTCTCTGTGTGAGTCTATGGGTCTCTTTGTGAGTCTATGGGTCTCTGTGTGAGTCTATGGGTCTCTGTAGGAGTATGTACAATGATCTTATTTCGCACCGTACGTAGCCAAACGCGCTAATCGGAGGTGCGGTGGGAAGGACACCAAACTAAACACAAAGAGCAGTTCTAAAGGAATGACTTTTCAATCGACGTGATTTCAAAGCGGCTTCCTAATATCGGAATAGAAGAGCGTTCCAGACGGCCGCAAGTAGCGCATCTGAAAGCGCCGCGAGATTTCCCAGGTGAGGCCCACTGAGCCACCGTGCGTCAGAGGTCGCAAACGGGTTTTGATTCCTTACCCCGTACCCGTACCCGGCCGCACCAGGGTCGCAAACGGGTACCCGTACCCGGCCGTACCCGTACCCTACCCGTACCCGGCCGGGTACGGGTAGGGTACGGGTATCGGGTACCCGATTGCGACCTCTGGGATGAAGCCATGTTGCAGGCGCGGGTGGGTTGATTCTAGGAACTTGAATTGTGAGAAGAGACAAGACGTTGGGAAATGAGTGACAAACGGTGACTCACCAGTGACTCACGGCCTACCCGGCTACCCGTACCCGGCCGCACCAGGGTCGCAAGCGGGTACCCGTACCTGGCCGGGTACGGGTAGCCAGGTATCGGGTAGGGTACGGGTATCGGGTACCCGTTTGCGACCCTGGTGCGGCTGGGTACGGGTACGTTGGGTAAGGAATCAAAACCCGTTTGCGACCTCTGACGCATGACAATGACTGTGCAGACACCAAAGTATCGGAGGGAGCTGGTAGGAACGTTGGGTTGCTCGGTCAATGGCCAGGGTCAACGGCGGCGTGGTGTATTCCGCAAATATGCCCGACTGTGAGGGCGGGCACAAGCCGGCGTGAGTAGGTTAAACGTTGAGTTTTATAAGGGCACCACGGGGTGACCAGTGTATAATGTAGTTTATAGTAGTGTAGTGTTTAGTGGTGTAGTGTATAGTGTAGTGTATAATGTAGTTTATAGTAGTGTAGTGTATAGTAGTGTATTGTATAGTGTAGTGTATAATGTAGTGTATAATGTAGTTTACAGTAGTGTAGTGTATAGTAGTGTATAGTAGTGCAGTGTATAGTGTAGTGTATAATGTAGTTTATAGTAGTGTAGTGTTTAGTAGTGTACAGTGTAGTGTATAGTGTAGTGTATAATGTAGTTTATACTAGTGTAGTGTATAGTAGTGTAGTGTATAGTAGTGTAGTATATAGCGGTGTATAATCTGGTGTATAGTAGTGCAGTGTGTAATGTAGTTAATAGTAGTGTAGTGTTTAGTAGTGTAGTGTATAGTAGTGTAGTATATAGTGGTGTATAATGTAGTGTATAGTAGTGTAGTGTATAATGAAGCATTTACACCATTGGAACCTCATTTGTCAGTAAAAAATATGATAATTGTTTTTTTTACCCTTTTATCTGGCAACAAAACTGACACCTTTTTTTACAAGGAGTCATGTTTGCATAGACCACAATACCTGCAGCCATAATGCAAACAAAAAAACATAACTCTGATAATATGTAGAAGGGTAAAAAACCAATTATCATATTTTTTACTGACAAATGAGGTTCCAATGGTGTAAATGCTTACCCGAGCTCTCATACTCTGATGGTGCATTGTCTTTGAGTTGTGCGCCTTTTGGCGTCATCAGGTCCAACACCATGTGAGACTAGGCTCTAAGGAAAGCTGTCTCGGGTATGGACCAATCAACTTCAAGGACAGTGCATACATTATCAGAGTTGTGTTTTTTGTTTGCATTATGACTGCAGGTATTGTGGTCTATGCAAACATGACTCCTTGTAAAAAAAGGTGTCAGTTTTGTTGCCAAATAAAAGGGTAAAAAAACAATTATCATATTTTTTAGTGGCAAATGAGGTTCCAATGGTATAAAATGCGTCATTAAACAGGTGAGCGTTCGTATTCTCGGTTCTTTCGGTAAAGTCACATAGAAGGGAAATAATAAAATGATAAAAATAAAACAATAAAATTCCGCGCAGTGTTTAATCCTCGTAAACAACACGTGCCCCCCAATTGCACGAGTTTTTCATCACGTGACCGGCTGCGTGTTGGAGAGTTTAAAGCCACGACGACATTGGTTGACAATTCGAGTGCAACTCTGTCTGCCGCCTGATGATGCTGGTTGCAATTAGGAGACTTTCGTGACCATAATATCCATAACGCAGGGTTTTTTGGGGGGGATTGGATCTCGTAAATATA